>NW_026734630.1:0-279106 GCF_949786415.1 Peromyscus eremicus
CCTTACAAGAAACACACTCTGCTTTAGAGAAAAGAGCACTCTTCTACTCTACTGTGTTTCCTATTATGTCCAAACAGTGAGCTTGCTCAGAACAAAGGAACTGTGCTTCCTACACACGGACCGTATCTAGTTCAACTCTGCTTAGGAAACTGAAAAGAACAGTAGCTCCTATTCAGTCCAATACACTGTACTTGCTGGGAAAAGACGCGAGGGCTATTCGGCTTGTGTAGGGCAATGGGAGCGCAATAGGGACTTTCCTTACTAGAAAACAACTCTTGTTCATAGGACCAGAAACTGCATGTGATTCAAGTCGATTTAGGACTGAAAAGCAATCGCTAGCTCGCCTTACAAGAAACACACTCTGCTTTAGAGAAAAGAGCACTCTTCTTCTCTACTGTGTTTCCTATAGGGCCAGAACAGTGAACTTGCTCAGAACATAAGAACTGTGCTTCCTACACACACGGGCCATATCTAGTTCAACTCTGCTTAGGAAACTGACAAGAACAGTAGCTCCTCTTCAGTCTGATACACTGTACTTGCTGGGAACAGACGCGAGGGCTATTTGCACTGAGTATGGTAAGGGGAGCGCAATCTTGACTTTCCTTACCAGAAAACAACTCTTGCTCGTAGGACTAGAAACTGCATGTGATTCAACCCCATTTAGGACTGGGAAACACACGCTACCTCGCCTTACAAGAAACACACTCTGCTTTAGAGAAAAGAGCACTCTTCTACTCTACTGTGTTTCCTATAGGGCGAGAACAGTGAGCTTGCTCAGAACAAAAGAACTGTGCTTTCTACACACGGGCCATATGTAGTTCAACTCTGCTTAGGAAACTGACAAGAACAGTAGCTACTCTTCAGTCCGATAGACTGTACTTCCTGGGAACAGACGCGAGTGCTATTTGCCTTGTGTAGGGCAATGGGAGCGCAATAGTGACTTTCCTTACCAGAAAAAAACTCTTGTTCGTAGGACCAGAAACTGCATGTGATTCAACTCGATTTAGGACTGAAAAGCAAACGCTAGCTCGCCTTACAAAAACACACTCTGCATTTGAGAAAAGAGCACTCTTCTACTCTACTGTGTTTCCTATAGGGCCAGAACAGTGAACTTGCTCAGAACATAAGAACTGTGCTTCCTACACACACGGGCCATATCTAGTTCAACTCTGCTTAGGAAACTGACAAGAACAGTAGCTCCTCTTCAGTCTGATACACTGTACTTGCTGGGAAGAGACGCGAGAGCTATTTGCACTGTGTATGGCAAGGGGAGCGCAATCGTGACTTTCCTTACCAGAAAACAACTCTTGCCAGTAGGACCAGAAACTGCATGTGATTCAACTCCATGTAGGACTGGGAAACAAATGGTAGCTCGCCTTTCAAGAAACACACTCTGCTTTAGAGAAAAGAGCACTCTTCTACTCTACTGTGTTTCCTAAAGGGCCAGAACAGTGAGCTTGCTCAGAACCAAAGAACTGTGCTTCCTACACACGGGCCATATCTAGTTCAACTCTGCTTAGGAAACTGACAAGAACAGTAGCTCCTCTTCAGGCCGATACACTGTACTTGCTGGGAACAGACGCGAGTGCTATTTGCACTGTGTATGGCAATGGGAACGCAATAGTGACTTTCCTTACCAGAAAACAACTCTTGCTCTTAGGACCAGAAACTGCATGTGATTCAACTCCATTTAGGACGGGGAAACAAATGCTAGCTTGCCTTACATGAAACACACTCTGCTTTTGAGAAAAGAGCACTCTTCTACTCTACTGTGTTTCCTATAGGGCCAGAACAGTGAGCTTGCTCAGAACCAAAGAACTGTGCTTCCTACACACGGGCCATATCTAGTTCAACTCTGCTTAGGAAACTGACAAGAACAGTAGCTCCTCTTCAGGCCGATACACTGTACTTGCTGGGAACAGACGCGAGTGCTATTTGCACTGTGTATGGCAATGGGAACGCAGTAGTGACTTTCCTTACCAGAAAACAACTCTTGCTCTTAAGACCAGAAACTGCATGTGATTCAACTCCATTTAGGACTGCGAAACAAATGCTAGCTCGCCTTACATGAAATACACTCTACTTTAGAGAAAAGAGCACTCTTCTACTCTACTGTGTTTCCTATGTTGTCCAAACAGTGAGCTTGCTCAGAACAAAAGAACTGTGCTTCTTACACACGGACCATATCTAGTTCAACTCTGCTTAGGAAACTGACAAGAACAGTAGCTCCTATTCAGTCCAATACACTGTACTTGCTGGGAAAAGACGCGAGTGCTATTTGGCTGGTGTAGGGCAATGGGAGCGCAATAGTGACTTTCCTTACCAGAAAACAACTCTTGTTCATAGGACCAGAAACTGCATTTGATTCAACTCCATTTACGACCGAAAAGCAAACGCTAGCTCGCCTTACAAAAACACACTCTGCTTTTGAGAAAAGAGCACTCTTCTACTCTACTGTGTTTCCTATAGGGCCAGAACAGTGAACTTGCTCAGAACATAAGAACTGTGCTTCCTACACACACGGGCCATATCTAGTTCAACTCTGCTTAGGAAACTGACAAGAACAGTAGCTCCTCTTGAGTCTGATACACTGTACTTGCTGGGAACAGACGCGAGAGCTATTTGCACTGTGTATGGCAAGGGGAGCGCAATCGTGACTTTCCTTACCAGAAAACAACTCTTGCTCGTAGGACCAGAAACTACATGTGATTCAACTCCATTTAGGACTGGGAAACAAATGCTAGCTCGCCTTTCAAGAAACACACTCTGCTTTAGAGAAAAGAGCACTCTTCTACTCTACTGTGTTTCCTAAAGGGCCAGAACAGTGAGCTTGCTCAGAACCAAAGAACTGTGCTTCCTACACACGGGCCATATCTAGTTCAACTCTGCTTAGGAAACTGACAAGAACAGTAGCTCCTCTTCAGGCCGATACACTGTACTTGCTGGGAACAGACGCGAGTGCTATTTGCACTGTGTAGGGCAAGGGGTGCGCAATCGTGACTTTCCTTACCAGAAAACAACTCTTGCTCGTAGGACAAGAAACTGCATGTGATTCAACTCCATTTAGGACGGGGAAACAAATGCTAGCTCGCCTTACATGAAACACATTCTGCTTTTGAGAAAAGAGCACTCTTCTACTCTACTGTGTTTCCTAAAGGGCCAGAACAGTGAGCTTGCTCAGAACCAAAGAACTGTGCTCCCTACACACGGGCCATATCTAGTTCAACTCTGCTTAGGAAACTGAGAAGAACAGTAGCTCCTCTTCAGTCCAATACACTGTACTTGCTGGGAACAGACGGGAGGGCTATTTGCACTGTGTATGTCAATGGGAGCGCAATCGTGACTTTCCTTCCCAGAAAACAACTCTTGCTCGTAGAACCAGAAACTGCATGTTATTCCACTGCATTTAGGACTGGGAAACAAACGCTAGCTCGCCTTACAAGAAACACACTCTGCTTTAGAGAAAAGAGCACTCTTCTACTCTACTGTGTTTCCTATTATGTCCAAACAGTGAGCTTGCTCAGAATAAAGGAACTGTGCTTCCTACACACGGACCATATCTAGTTCAACTCTGCTTAGGAAACTGACAAGAACAGTAGCTCCTATTCAGTCCAATACACTGTACTTGCTGGGAAAAGACGCGAGGGCTATTCGGCTTGTGTAGGGCAATGGGAGCGCAATAGGGACTTTCCTTACCAGAAAACAACTCTTGTTCATAGGACCAGAAACTGCATGTGATTCAAGTCGATTTAGGACTGAAAAGCAAACGCTAGCTCGCCTTACAAGAAACACACTCTGCTTTAGAGAAAAGAGCACTCTTCTACTCTACTGTGTTTCCTATAGGGCCAGAACAGTGAACTTGCTCAGAACATAAGAACTGTGCTTCCTACACACACGGGCCATATCTAGTTCAACTCTGCTTAGGAAACTGACAAGAACAGTAGCTCCTCTTCAGTCTGATACAATGTACTTGCTGGGAACAGACGCGAGGGCTATTTGCACTGAGTATGTCAAGGGGAGCGCAATCATGACTTTCCTTACCAGAAAACAACTCTTGCTCGTAGGACTAGAAACTGCATGTGATTCAACCCCATTTAGGACTGGGAAACACACGCTACCTCGCCTTACAAGAAACACACTCTGCTTTAGAGAAAAGAGCACTCTTCTACTCTACTGTGTTTCCTATAGGGCGAGAACAGTGAGCTTGCTCAGAACCAAAGAACTGTGCTTCCTACACACGGGCCATATCTAGTTCACCTCTGCTTAGGAAACTGACAAGAACAGTAGCTCCTCTTCAGGCCGATACACTGTACTTGCTGGGAACAGACGCAAGTGCTATTTGCACTGTGTATGGCAATGGGAGCGCAATCGTGACTTTCCTTACCAGAAAAAAACTCTTGTTCGTAGGACCAGAAACTGCATGTGATTCAACTCGATTTAGGACTGAAAAGCAAACGCTAGCTCGCCTTACAAAAACACACTCTGCATTTGAGAAAAGAGCACTCTTCTACTCTACTGTGTTTCCTATAGGGCCAGAACAGTGAACTTGCTCAGAACATAAGAACTGTGCTTCCTACACACACGGGCCATATCTAGTTCAACTCTGCTTAGGAAACTGACAAGAACAGTAGCTCCTCTTCAGTCTGATACACTGTACTTGCTGGGAACAGACGCGAGAGCTATTTGCACTGTGTATGGCAAGGGGAGCGCAATCGTGACTTTCCTTACCAGAAAACAACTCTTGCCAGTAGGACCAGAAACTGCATGTGATTCAACTCCATGTAGGACTGGGAAACAAATGGTAGCTCGCCTTTCAAGAAACACACTCTGCTTTAGAGAAAAGAGCACTCTTCTACTCTACTGTGTTTCCTAAAGGGCCAGAACAGTGAGCTTGCTCAGAACCAAAGAACTGTGCTTCCTACACACGGGCCATATCTAGTTCAACTCTGCTTAGGAAACTGACAAGAACAGTAGCTCCTCTTCAGGCCGATACACTGTACTTGCTGGGAACAGACGCGAGTGCTATTTGCACTGTGTATGGCAATGGGAACGCAATAGTGACTTTCCTTACCAGAAAACAACTCTTGCTCTTAGGACCAGAAACTGCATGTGATTCAACTCCATTTAGGACGGGGAAACAAATGCTAGCTTGCCTTACATGAAACACACTCTGCTTTTGAGAAAAGAGCACTCTTCTACTCTACTGTGTTTCCTATAGGGCCAGAACAGTGAGCTTGCTCAGAACCAAAGAACTGTGCTTCCTACACACGGGCCATATCTAGTTCAACTCTGCTTAGGAAACTGACAAGAACAGTAGCTCCTCTTCAGGCCGATACACTGTACTTGCTGGGAACAGACGCGAGTGCTATTTGCACTGTGTATGGCAATGGGAACGCAGTAGTGACTTTCCTTACCAGAAAACAACTCTTGCTCTTAAGACCAGAAACTGCATGTGATTCAACTCCATTTAGGACTGCGAAACAAATGCTAGCTCGCCTTACATGAAATACACTCTACTTTAGAGAAAAGAGCACTCTTCTACTCTACTGTGTTTCCTATGTTGTCCAAACAGTGAGCTTGCTCAGAACAAAAGAACTGTGCTTCTTACACACGGACCATATCTAGTTCAACTCTGCTTAGGAAACTGACAAGAACAGTAGCTCCTATTCAGTCCAATACACTGTACTTGCTGGGAAAAGACGCGAGGGCTATTTGGCTGGTGTAGGGCAATGGGAGCGCAATAGTGACTTTCCTTACCAGAAAACAACTCTTGTTCATAGGACCAGAAACTGCATTTGATTCAACTCCATTTACGACCGAAAAGCAAACGCTAGCTCGCCTTACAAAAACACACTCTGCTTTTGAGAAAAGAGCACTCTTCTACTCTACTGTGTTTCCTATAGGGCCAGAACAGTGAACTTGCTCAGAACATAAGAACTGTGCTTCCTACACACACGGGCCATATCTAGTTCAACTCTGCTTAGGAAACTGACAAGAACAGTAGCTCCTCTTCAGTCTGATACACTGTACTTGCTGGGAACAGACGCGAGAGCTATTTGCACTGTGTATGGCAAGGGGAGCGCAATCGTGACTTTCCTTACCAGAAAACAACTCTTGCTCGTAGGACCAGAAACTACATGTGATTCAACTCCATTTAGGACTGGGAAACAAATGCTAGCTCGCCTTTCAAGAAACACACTCTGCTTTAGAGAAAAGAGCACTCTTCTACTCTACTGTGTTTCCTAAAGGGCCAGAACAGTGAGCTTGCTCAGAACCAAAGAACTGTGCTTCCTACACACGGGCCATATCTAGTTCAACTCTGCTTAGGAAACTGACAAGAACAGTAGCTCCTCTTCAGGCCGATACACTGTACTTGCTGGGAACAGACGCGAGTGCTATTTGCACTGTGTAGGGCAAGGGGTGCGCAATCGTGACTTTCCTTACCAGAAAACAACTCTTGCTCGTAGGACAAGAAACTGCATGTGATTCAACTCCATTTAGGACGGGGAAACAAATGCTAGCTCGCCTTACATGAAACACATTCTGCTTTTGAGAAAAGAGCACTCTTCTACTCTACTGTGTTTCCTAAAGGGCCAGAACAGTGAGCTTGCTCAGAACCAAAGAACTGTGCTCCCTACACACGGGCCATATCTAGTTCAACTCTGCTTAGGAAACTGAGAAGAACAGTAGCTCCTCTTCAGTCCAATACACTGTACTTGCTGGGAACAGACGGGAGGGCTATTTGCACTGTGTATGTCAATGGGAGCGCAATCGTGACTTTCCTTCCCAGAAAACAACTCTTGCTCGTAGAACCAGAAACTGCATGTTATTCCACTGCATTTAGGACTGGGAAACAAACGCTAGCTCGCCTTACAAGAAACACACTCTGCTTTAGAGAAAAGAGCACTCTTCTACTCTACTGTGTTTCCTATTATGTCCAAACAGTGAGCTTGCTCAGAACAAAGGAACTGTGCTTCCTACACACGGACCATATCTAGTTCAACTCTGCTTAGGAAACTGACAAGAACAGTAGCTCCTATTCAGTCCAATACACTGTACTTGCTGGGAAAAGACGCGAGGGCTATTCGGCTTGTGTAGGGCAATGGGAGCGCAATAGGGACTTTCCTTACCAGAAAACAACTCTTGTTCATAGGACCAGAAACTGCATGTGATTCAAGTCGATTTAGGACTGAAAAGCAAACGCTAGCTCGCCTTACAAGAAACACACTCTGCTTTAGAGAAAAGAGCACTCTTCTACTCTACTGTGTTTCCTATAGGGCCAGAACAGTGAACTTGCTCAGAACATAAGAACTGTGCTTCCTACACACACGGGCCATATCTAGTTCAACTCTGCTTAGGAAACTGACAAGAACAGTAGCTCCTCTTCAGTCTGATACAATGTACTTGCTGGGAACAGACGCGAGGGCTATTTGCACTGAGTATGTCAAGGGGAGCGCAATCATGACTTTCCTTACCAGAAAACAACTCTTGCTCGTAGGACTAGAAACTGCATGTGATTCAACCCCATTTAGGACTGGGAAACACACGCTACCTCGCCTTACAAGAAACACACTCTGCTTTAGAGAAAAGAGCACTCTTCTACTCTACTGTGTTTCCTATAGGGCGAGAACAGTGAGCTTGCTCAGAACCAAAGAACTGTGCTTCCTACACACGGGCCATATCTAGTTCACCTCTGCTTAGGAAACTGACAAGAACAGTAGCTCCTCTTCAGGCCGATACACTGTACTTGCTGGGAACAGACGCAAGTGCTATTTGCACTGTGTATGGCAATGGGAGCGCAATCGTGACTTTCCTTACCAGAAAAAAACTCTTGTTCGTAGGACCAGAAACTGCATGTGATTCAACTCGATTTAGGACTGAAAAGCAAACGCTAGCTCGCCTTACAAAAACACACTCTGCATTTGAGAAAAGAGCACTCTTCTACTCTACTGTGTTTCCTATAGGGCCAGAACAGTGAACTTGCTCAGAACATAAGAACTGTGCTTCCTACACACACGGGCCATATCTAGTTCAACTCTGCTTAGGAAACTGACAAGAACAGTAGCTCCTCTTCAGTCTGATACACTGTACTTGCTGGGAACAGACGCGAGAGCTATTTGCACTGTGTATGGCAAGGGGAGCGCAATCGTGACTTTCCTTACCAGAAAACAACTCTTGCCAGTAGGACCAGAAACTGCATGTGATTCAACTCCATGTAGGACTGGGAAACAAATGGTAGCTCGCCTTTCAAGAAACACACTCTGCTTTAGAGAAAAGAGCACTCTTCTACTCTACTGTGTTTCCTAAAGGGCCAGAACAGTGAGCTTGCTCAGAACCAAAGAACTGTGCTTCCTACACACGGGCCATATCTAGTTCAACTCTGCTTAGGAAACTGACAAGAACAGTAGCTCCTCTTCAGGCCGATACACTGTACTTGCTGGGAACAGACGCGAGTGCTATTTGCACTGTGTATGGCAATGGGAACGCAATAGTGACTTTCCTTACCAGAAAACAACTCTTGCTCTTAGGACAAGAAACTGCATGTGATTCAACTCCATTTCGGACGGGGAAACAAATGCTAGCTCGCCTTACATGAAACACATTCTGCTTTTGAGAAAAGAGCACTCTTCTACTCTACTGTGTTTCCTATAGGGCCAGAACAGTGAGCTTGCTAAGAACAAAAGAACTGTGCTTCCTACACATGGGCCATATCTAGTTCAACTCTGCTTAGGAAACAGACAAGAACAGTAGCTCCTCTTCAGGCCGATACACTGTACTTGCGGGGAACAGACGCGAGTGCTATTTGCACTGTGTAGGGCAATAGGAGCGCAATAGTGACTTTCCTTACCAGAAAACAACTCTTGTTCATAGGACCAGAAACTGCATGTGATTCAACTCGATTTAGGACTGAAAAGCAAACGCTAGCTCCCCTTACAAAAACACACTCTGCTTTTGAGAAAAGAGCACTCTTCTACTCTACTGTGTTTCCTATAGGGCCAGAACAGTGAACTTGCTCAGAACATAAGAACTGTGCTTCCTACACACACGGGCCATATCTAGTTCAACTCTGCTTAGGAAACTGACAAGAACAGTAGCTCCTCTTCATTCTGATACACTGTACTTGCTGGGAACAGACGCGAGAGCTATTTGCACTGTGTATGGCAAGGGGAGCGCAATCGTGACTTTCCTTACCAGAAAACAACTCTTGCTCGTAGGACCAGAAACTGCATGTGATTCAACTCCATTTAGGACTGGGAAACAAATGCTAGCTCCCTTTCAAGAAACACACTCTGCTTTTGAGAAAAGAGCACTCTTCTACTCTACTGTGTTCCCAATGGCGTCAGAACAGTGAGCTTGCTCAGAACAAAAGAACTGTGCTTCCTACACACGGGCCATGTCTAGTTCAAGTCTGCTTAGGAAACAGACAAGAACAGTAGCTCCTCTTCAGTCCGATACACTGTACTTGCTGGGAACAGACGCGAGTGCTATTTGCAATGTGTATGGCAATGGGAACGCAATAGTGACTTTCCTTACCAGAAAACAACTCTTGCTCGTAGGTCCAGAAACTGCTTGTGATTCAACTCCATTTAGGACTGGGAAACAAATGCTAGCTCGAATTACATAAAACACACTCTGCTTTTGAGTAAAGAGCACTCTTCTACTCTATAGTGTTTCCTAGGTGGCCAGAACAGTTAGCTTGCTCAGAACAAAAGATACACACACGGGCCATATCTAGTTCAACTCTGCTTAGGAAACTGACAAGAACAGTAGCTCCTCTTCAGTCCAATACACTGTACTTGCTGGGAACAGACGGGAGGGCTATTTGCACTGTGTATGGCAATGGGAGCGCAATAGTGGCTTTCCTTACCATAAAACAACTCTTGCTCGTAGGACCAGAAACTGCATGTGATTCCACTCCATTTAGGACTGGGAAACAAACGCTAGCTCGTCTTACAAGAAACACACTCTGCTTTAGAGAAAAGAGCACTCTTCTACTCTACTGTGTTTCCTATGGGGACCAAACAGTGAGCTTGCTCAGAACAAAGAACTGTGCTTCTTACACACACGGACCATATCTAGTTCAACTCTGCTTAGGAAACTGACAAGAACAGTAGCTCCTATTCAGTCCAATACACTGTACTTGCTGGGAAAAGACGCGAGTGCTATTTGCCTTGTGTAGGGCAATGGGAGCGCAATAGTGACTTTCCTTACCAGAAAAAATCTCTTGTTCGTAGGACCAGAAACTGCATGTGATTCAACTCCATTTAGGACTAGGAAACAAACGCAAGCTCGCCTTACAAAAACACACTCTGCTTTTGAGAAAAGAGCACGCTTCTTCTCTACTGTGTTTCCTATATGGCCAGAACAGTGAGCTTGCTCAGAACATAAGAACTGTGCTTCCTACACACACGGGCCATATCTAGTTCAACTCTGCTTAGGAAACTGACAAGAACAGTAGCTCCTCTTCAGTCCAATACACTGTATTTGCTGGGAACAGACGCGAGAGCTATTTGCACTATGTATTGCAAGGGGAGCACAATAGTGACTTTCCTTACCAGAAAACAAATCTTGCTCTTAGGACCAGAAACTGCATGTGATTCAACTCCATTTAGGACTGGGAAACAAACGCTAGCTTGCCTTACAAGAAACACACTCTACTTTTGAGAAAAGAGCACTCTTCTACTCTAATGTGTTTCTTATGGTGTCCGAACAGTGAGCTTGCTCAGAACAAAAGAACTGTGCTTCCTACACCCACGGCCATATCTAGTTCATTTCTGCTTAGGAACCTGACAAGAACAGTAAATCCTCTTCAGTCCAATACACTGTACTTGCTGGGAACAGACGCCAGTGCTATTTGTTCTGTGTATGGCAATTCCAGCGCAATAGTGACTCTTCATACCATAAAACAACTCTTGCTCATAGGACCAGAAACTGCATGTGATTCAACTCCATTTAAGACTGGGAAACAAAACCTAGCTCACCTTACAAGAAACACACTCTGCTTTAGAGAAAAGAGCACTCTTCTACTCTACTGTGTTTCCTATAGGGCGAGAACAGTGAGCTTGCTCAGAACCAAAGAACTGTGCTTCCTACACACGGGCCATATCTAGTTCACCTCTGCTTAGGAAACTGACAAGAACAGTAGCTCCTCTTGAGGCCGATACACTGTACTTGCTGGGAACAGACGCGATTGCTATTTGCACTGTGTATGGCAATGGGAACGCAATAGTGACTTTCCTTACCAGAAAACAACTCTTGCTCTTAGGACCAGAAACTGCATGTGATTCAACTCCATTTAGGACTGCGAAACAAATGCTAGCTTGCCTTACATGAAACACACTCTGCTTTTGAGAAAAGAGCACTCTTCTACTCTACTGTGTTTCCTATAGGGCCAGAACAGTGAGCTTGCTCAGAACAAAAGAACTGTGCTTCCTACACACGGGCCATATCTAGTTCAACTCTGCTTAGGAAACTGACAAGAACAGTAGCTCCTCTTCAGGCCGATACACTGTACTTGCTGGGAACAGACGCGAGTGCTATTTGCACTGTGTATGGCAATGGGAACGCAATAGTGACTTTCCTTACCAGAAAACAACTCTTGCTCTTAGGACCAGAAACTGCATGTGATTCAACTCCATTTAGGACGGGGAAACAAATGCTAGCTCGCCTTACATGAAACACACTCTGCTTTTCAGAAAAGAGCACTCTTCTACTCTACTGTGTTTCCTATAGGGCCAGAACAGTGAGCTTGCTCAGAACCAAAGAACTGTGCTTCCTACACACGGGCCATATCTAGTTCAACTCTGCTTAGGAAACTGACAAGAACAGTAGCTCCTCTTCAGGCCGATACACTGTACTTGCTGGGAACAGACGCGAGTGCTATTTGCACTGTGTATGGCAATGGGAACGCAGTAGTGACTTTCCTTACCAGAAAACAACTCTTGCTCTTAAGACCAGAATCTGCATGTGATTCAACTCCATTTAGGACTGCGAAACAAATGCTAGCTCGCCTTACATGAAATACACTCTGCTTTAGAGAAAAGAGCACTCTTCTACTCTACTGTGTTTCCTATGGTGTCCAAACAGTGAGCTTGCTCAGAACAAAAGAACTGTGCTTCCTACACACGGACCATATCGAGTTCAACTCTGCTTAGGAAACTGACAAGAAAAGTAGCTCCTATTCAGTCCAATACACTGTACTTGCTGGGAAAAGACGCGAGGGCTATTTGGCTTGTGTAGGGCAATGGGAGCGCAATAGTGACTTTCCTTACCAGAAAACAACTCTTGTTCATAGGACCAGAAACTGCATGTGATTCAACTCCATTTAGGACTGAAAAGCAAACGCTAGCTCGCCTTACAAAAACACACTCTGCTTTTGAGAAAAGAGCACTCTTCTACTCTACTGTGTTTCCTATAGGGCCAGAACAGTGAACTTGCTCAGAACATAAGAACTGTGCTTCCTACACACACGGGCCATATCTAGTTCAACTCTGCTTAGGAAACTGACAAGAACAGTAGCTCCTCTTCAGTCTGATACACTGTACTTGCTGGGAACAGACGCGAGAGCTATTTGCACTGTGTATGGCAAGGGGAGCGCAATCGTGACTTTCCTTACCAGAAAACAACTCTTGCTCATAGGACCAGAAACTGCATGTGATTCAACTCCATTTAGGACTGGGAAACACACGCTAGCTCGCCTTACAAGAAACACACTCTGCTTTTGAGAAAAGAGCAGTCTTCTACTCGACTGTGTTTCCTATGGTGTCTGAACAGTGACTTTTCTCAGAACAAAAGAACTTTGCTTCCTACACACACGGCCATATCTAGTTCAGTTCTGCTTAGGAACCTGACAAGAACAGGAGATCCTCTTCAGTCCAATACACTGTACTTGCTGGGAACAGACGCCAGTGCTATTTGTCCTGTGTATGGCAATGGCAGCGCAATAGTGACTCTTCTTACCATAAAACAACTCTTGCTCGTAGGACCAGAAACTGTATGTGATTCAACTCCATTTAGGACTGGGAAACAAACGCTAGCTCGCCTTACAAGAAACACACTCTGATTTAGAGAAAAGAGCACTCTTCTACTCTACTGTGTTTTCTATAGGGCGATAACAGTGAGCTTGCTCAGAACAAAAGAACTGTGCTTTCTACACACGGGCCATATCTAGTTCAACTCTGCTTAGGAAACTGACAAGAACAGTAGCTCCTCTTCAGTCCGATAGACTGTACTTCCTGGGAACAGACGCGAGTGCTATTTGCCTTGTGTAGGGCAATGGGAGCGCAATAGTGACTTTCCTTACCAGAAAAAAACTCTTGTTCGTAGGACCAGAAACTGCATGTGATTCAACTCCATTTAGGACTAGGAAACAAACGCAAGCTCGCCTTACAAAAACACACTCTGCTTTTGAGAAAAGAGCACTCTTCTACTCTACTGTGTTTCCTATAGGGCCAGAACAGTGAGCTTGCTCAGAAAAAAAGAACTGTGCTTCCTACACACACGGGCCATATCTAGTTCAACTCTGCTTAGGAAACTGACAAGAACAGTAGCTCCTCTTCAGTCCAACACACTGTATTTACTGGGAACAGACGCGAGAGCTATTGGCACTATGAATGGCAAGGGGAGCGCAATAGTGACTTTCCTTACCAGAAAACAACTCTTGCTCTTAGGACCAGAAACTGCATGTGATTCAACTCCATTTAGGACTGGGAAACAAACGCTAGCTTGCCTTACAAGAAACACACTCTACTTTTGATAAAAGAGCACTCTTCTACTCTACTGTGTTTCTTATGGTGTCTGAACAGTGAGCTTGCTCAGAACAAAAGAACTGTGCTTCCTACACCCACGGCCATATCTAGTTCAATTCTGCTTAGGAACCTGACAAGAACAGTAAATACTCTTCAGTCCAATACACTGTACTTGCTGGGAACAGACGTCAGTGCTATTTGTTCTGTGTATAGCAATTCCAGCGCAATAGTGACTCTTCTTACCATAAAACAACTCTTGCTCGTAGAACCAGAAACTGCATGTGATTCAACTCCATTTAAGACTGGGAAACAAAAGCTAGCTCACCTTACAAGAAACACACTCTGCTTTAGAGAAAAGAGCACTCTTCTACTCTACTGTGTTTCCAATGGGGTCCAAACAGTGAGGTTGCTCAGAACAAAAGAACTGTGCTTCCTACACATGGACCATATCTAGTTCAACTCTGCTTAGGAAACTGACAAGAACAGTAGCTCCTCTTCAGGCCGATACACTGTACTTGCTGGGAAAAGACGCGAGGGCTATTTGGCTTGTGTAGGGCAATGGGAGCGCAATAGTGACTTTCCTTACCAGAAAACAACTCTTGTTCATAGGACCAGAAACTGCATGTGATTCAACTCGATTTAGGACTGAAAAGCAAACGCTAGCTCGCCTTACAAAAACACACTCTGCTTTTGAGAAAAGAGCACTCTTCTACTCTACTGTGTTTCCTAAAGGGCCAGAACAGTGAACTTGCTCAGAACATAAGAACTGTGTTTCCTACACACACGTGCCATATCTAGTTCAACTCTGCTTAGGAAACTGACAAGAACAGTAGCTCCTCTTCAGGCCGATACACTGTACTTGCTGGGAACAGACGCGAGTGCTATTTGCACTGTGTATGGCAATGGGAACGCAATAGTGACTTTCCTTACCAGAAAACAACTCTTGCTCTTAGGACCAGAAACTGCATGTGATTCAACTCCATTTAGGACTGCGAACAAATGCTAGCTCGCCTTACATGAAACACACTCTGCTTTTGAGAAAAGAGCACTCTTCTACTCTACTGTGTTTCCTATAGGGCCAGAACAGTGAGCTTGCTCAGAACAAAAGAACTGTGCTTCCTACACACGGACCATATCTAGTTCAACTCTGCTTAGTAAACTGACAAGAAAAGTAGCTCCTATTCAGTCCAATACACTGTACTTGCTGGGAACAGACGCGAGAGCTATTTGCACTGTGTATGGCAAGGGGAGCACAATCGTGACTTTCCTTACCAGAAAACAACTCTTGCTCATACGACCAGAAACTGCATGTGATTCAACTCCATTTAGGACTGGGAAACACACGCTAGCTCGCCTTACAAGAAACACACTCTGCTTTTGAGAAAAGAGCACTCTTCTACTCTACTGTGTTTCCTATGGTGTCCGAACAGTGACTTTTCTCAGAACAAAAGAACTTTGCTTCCTACACACACGGCCATATCTAGTTCAATTCTGCTTAGGAACCTGACAAGAACAGGAGATCCTCTTCAGTCCAATACACTGTACTTGCTGGGAACAGACGCCAGTGCTATTTGTCCTGTGTATGGCAATGGCAGCGAAATAGTGACTCTTCTTATCATAAAACAACTCTTGCTCGTAGGACCAGAAACTGCATGTGATTCAACTCCATTTAGGACTGGGAAACAATCGCTAGCTCGCCTTACAAGAAACACACTCTGCTTTAGAGAAAAGAGCACTCTTCTACTCTACTGTGTTTTCTATAGGGCGATAACAGTGAGCTTGCTCAGAACAAAAGAACTGTGCTTTCTACACACGGGCCATATCTAGTTCAACTCTGCTTAGGAAACTGACAAGAACAGTAGCTCCTCTTCAGTCCGATAGACTGTACTTTCTGGGAACAGACGCGAGTGCTATTTGCCTTGTGTAGGGCAATGGGTGCGCAATAGTGACTTTCCTTACCAGAAAAAAACTCTTGTTCGCAGGACCAGAAACTGCATGTGATTCAACTCCATTTAGGACTAGGAAACAAACGCAAGCTCGCCTTACAAAAACACACTCTGCTTTTGAGAAAAGAGCACTCTTCTACTCTACTGTGTTTCCTATAGGGCCAGAACAGTGAGCTTGCTCAGAACATAAGAACTGTGCGTCCTACACACACGAGCCATATCTAGTTCAACTCTGCTTAGGAAACTGACAAGAACAGTAGCTCCTCTTCAGTCCAATACACTGTATTTACTGGGAACAGACGCGAGAGCTATTGGCACTATGAATGGCAAGGGGAGCGCAATAGTGACTTTCCTTACCAGAAAACAACTCTTGCTCTTAGGACCAGAAACTGCATGTGATTCAACTCCATTTAGGACTGGGAAACAAACGCTAGCTTGCCTTACAAGAAACACACTCTACTTTTGATAAAAGAGCACTCTTCTACTCTACTGTGTTTCTTATGGTGTCTGAACAGTGAGCTTGCTCAGAACAAAAGAACTGTGCTTCCTACACCCACGGCCATATCTAGTTCAATTCTGCTTAGGAACCTGACAAGAACAGTAAATCCTCTTCAGTCCAATACACTGTACTTGCTGGGAACAGACGCCAGTGCTATTTGTTCTGTGTATAGCAATTCCAGCGCAATAGTGACTCTTCTTACCATAAAACAACTCTTGCTCGTAGAACCAGAAACTGCATGTGATTCAACTCCATTTAAGACTGGGAAACAAAAGCTAGCTCACCTTACGAAAAACACACTCTGCTTTAGAGAAAAGAGCACTCTTCTACTCTACGGTGTTTCCTATAGGGCCAGAACAGTGAGCTTGCTCAGAACAAAAGAACTGTGCTTCCTACACACAGGCCATATCTAGTTCAACTCTGCTTAGGAAACTGACAAGAACAGTAGCTCCTCTTCAGGCAGATACACTGTACTTGCTGGGAACAGACGAGAGTGCTATTTGCACTGTGTATGGCAATAGGAACGCAGTAGTGACTTTCCTTACCAGAAAACAACTCTTGCTCTTAAGACCAGAAACTGCATGTGATTCAACTCCATTTAGGACTGCGAAACAAATGCTAGCTCGCCTTACATGAAATACACTCTGCTTTAGAGAAAAGAGCAATCTTCTACTCTACTGTGTTTCCTATGGGGTCCAAACAGTGAGCTTGCTCAGAACAAAAGAACTGTGCTTCCTACACACGGACCATATCTAGTTCAACTCTGCTTATGAAACTGACAAGAACAGTAGCTCCTATTCAGTCCAATACACTGTACTTGCTGGGAAAAGACGCGAGGGCTATTTGGCTTGTGTAGGGCAATGGGAGCGCAATAGTGACTTTCCTTACCAGAAAACAACTCTTGTTCATAGGACCAGAAACTGCATGTGATTCAACTCGATTTAGGACTGAAAAGCAAACGCTAGCTCGCCTTACAAAAACACACTCTGCTTTTGAGAAAAGAGCACTCTTCTACTCTACTGTGTTTCCTATAGGGCGAGAACAGTGAACTTGCTCAGAACATAAGAACTGTGCTTCCTACACACACGGGCCATATCTAGTTCAACTCTGCTTAGGAAACTGACAAGAACAGTAGTTCCTCTTTAGTCTGATACACTGTACTTGCTGGGAACAGACGCGAGAGCTATTTGCACTGTGTATGGCAATGGGAGCGCAATAGTGACTTTCCTTACCAGAAAACAACTCTTGCTCGTAGGACCAGAAACTGCATGTGATTCAACTCCATTTAGGACTGGGAAACAAATGCTAGCTCGCCTTTCAAGAAACACACTCTGCTTTAGAGAAAAGAGCACTCTTCTACTCTACTGTGTTTCCTAAAGGGCCAGAACAGTGAGCTTGCTCAGAACCAAAGAACTGTGCTTCCTACACACGGGCCATATCTAGTTCAACTCTGCTTAGGAAACTGACAAGAACAGTAGCTCCTCTTCAGGCCGATACACTGTACTTGCTGGGAACAGACGCGAGTGTTATTTGCACTGTGTATGGCAATGGGAATGCAATAGTGACTTTCCTTACCAGAAAACAACTCTTGCTCGTAGGACCAGAAACTGCATGCGATTCAACTCCATTTAGGACTGGGAAACAAATGCTAGCTCGCCTTTCAAGAAACACACTCTGTTTTTGAGAAAAGAGCACTCTTCTACTCTACTGTGTTCCCAATGGGGTCAGAACAGTGAGCTTGCTCAGAACAAAAGAACTTTGCTTCCTACACACACGGCCATATCTTGTTCAATTCTGCTTAGTAACCTGACAAGAACAGTAGATCCTGTTCAGTCCAATACACTGTACTTGCTGGGAACAGACGCCAGTGCTATTTGTCCTGTGTATGGCAATGGCAGCACAAGTGACTCTTATTACCATAAAACAACACTTGCTCGTAGGACCAGAAACTGCATGTGATTCAACTCCATTTAGGACTGGGAAACAAATGCTAGCTCGAATTACATGAAACACACACTGCTTTTGAGTAAAGAGCACTCTTCTACTCTATAGTGTTTCCTAGGTGGCCAGAACAGTGAGCTTGCTCAGAACAAAAGAACTGTGCTTCCTAAACACACGGGCCATATCTAGTTCAACTCTGCTTAGGAAACTGACAAGAACAGTAGCTCCTCTTCAGTCCAATACACTGTACTTGCTGGGAACAGACGCATGTGCTATTTGCACTGTATATGGCAATGGGAGCGCAATAGTGACTTTCCTTACCAGAAAACATCTCTTGCTCGTAGGACGAGAAACTGCATGTGATTCAACTCCATTTAGGACTGGGAAACAAATGCTAGCTCGCTTTACATGAAACACACTCTGCTTGTGAGAAAAGAGCACTCTTCTACTCTACTGTGTTTCCTATAGGGCCAGAACAATGAGCTTGCTCAGAAAAAAAGAACTGTGCTTCCTACACACACGGGCCATATCTAGTTCAACTCTGCTTAGGAAACTGACAAGAAAAGTAGCTCCTCTTCAGTCCAATACACTGTACTTGCTGGGAACAGACGGGAGGGCTATTTGCACTGTGTATGGCAATGGGAGCGCAATAGTGACTTTCCTTACCAGAAAACAACTCTTGCTCTTAGGACCAGAAACTGCATGTGATTCCACTCCATTTAGGACTGGGAAAAAAATGCTAGCTCGCCTTACAAGAAACACACTCTGCTTTAGAGAAAAGAGCACTCTTCTACTCTACTGTGTTTCCTATGGGGTCCAAACAGTGAGCTTGCTCAGAACAAAGAACTGTGCTTCTTACACACACGGACCATATCTAGTTCAACTCTGCTTAGGAAACTGACAAGAACAGTAGCTCCTCTTCAGTCCAATACACTGTACTTGCTGGGAAAAGACGCGAGGCCTATTTGCCTTGTGTAGGGCAATGGGAGTGCAATAGTGACTTTCCTTACCAGAAAAAAACTCTTGTTCGTAGGACCAGAAAATGCATGTGATTCAACTCCATTTAGGACTAGGAAACAAACGCAAGCTCGCCTTACAAAAACACACTCTGCTTTTGAGAAAAGAGCACGCTTCTTCTCTACTGTGTTTCCTATAGGGCCAGAACAGTGAGCTTGCTCAGAACATAAGAACTGTGCTTCCTACACACACGGGCCATATCTAGTTCAACTCTGCTTAGGAAACTGACAAGAACAGTAGCTCCTCTTCAGTCCAATACACTGTATTTGCTGGGAACAGACGCGAGAGCTATTTGCACTGTGTATGGCAAGGGGAGCGCAATAGTGACTTTCCTTACCAGAAAACAACTCTTGCTCTTAGGACCAGAAACTGCATGTGATTCAACTCCATTTAGGACTGGGAAACAAACGCTAGCTTGCCTTACAAGAAACACACTCTACTTTTGAGAAAAGAGCACTCTTCTACTCTAATGTGTTTCTTATGGTGTCCGAACAGTGAGCTTGCTCAGAACAAAAGAACTGTGCTTCCTACACCGACGGCCATATCTAGTTCAATTCTGCTTAGGAACCTGACAAGAACAGTAAATCCTCTTCAGTCCAATACACTGTACTTGCTGGGAACAGACGCCAGTGCTATTTGTTCCGTGTATGGCAATTCCAGCGCAATAGTGACTCTTCTTACCATAAAACAACTCTTGCTCGTAGGACCAGAAACTGCATGTGATTCAACTCCATTTAAGACTGGGAAACAAAACCTAGCTCACCTTACAAGAAACACACTCTGCTTTAGAGAAAAGAGCACTCTTCTACTCTACTGTGTTTCCTATAGGGCGAGAACAGTGAGCTTGCTGAGAACCAAAGAACTGTGCTTCCTACACACGGGCCATATCTAGTTCAACTCTGCTTAGGAAACTGACAAGAACAGTAGCTCCTCTTCAGGCCGATACACTGTACTTGCTGGGAACAGACGCGAGTGCTATTTGCACTGTGTATGGCAATGGGAACGCAATAGTGACTTTCCTTACCAGAAAACAACTCTTGCTCTTAGGACCAGAAACTGCATGTGATTCAACTCCATTTAGGACTGGGAAACAAATGCTAGCTCGCCTTACATGAAACACACTCTGCTTTTGAGAAAAGAGCACTCTTCTACTCTACTGTGTTTCCTATAGGGCCAGAACAGTGAGCTTGCTCAGAACCAAAGAACTGTGCTTCCTACACACGGGCCATATCTAGTTCAACTCTGCTTAGGAAACTGACAAGAACAGTAGCTCCTCTTCAGGCCGATACACTGTACTTGCTGGGAACAGAGGCGAGTGCTATTTGCACTGTGTATGGCAATGGGAACGCAATAGTGACTTTCCTTACCAGAAAACAACTCTTGCTCTTAGGACCAGAAACTGCATGTGATTCAACTCCATTTAGGACTGCGAATCAAATGCTAGCTCGAATTACATGAAACACACACTGCTTTTGAGTAAAGAGCACTCTTCTACTCTACTGTTTTTCCTATAGGGCCAGAACAGTGAGCTTGCTCAGAACAAAAGAACTGTGCTTCCTACACACACGGGCCATATCTAGTTCAACTCTGCTTAGGAAACTGACAAGAACAGTAGCTCCTCTTCAGTCCAATACACTGTACTTGCTGGGAACAGACGCATGTGCTATTTGCACTGTATATGGCAATGGGAGCGCAATAGTAACTTTCCTTACCAGAAAACATCTCTTGCTCGTAGGACGAGAAACTGCATGTGATTCAACTCCATTTAGGACTGGGAAACAAATGCTAGCTCGCCTTACATGAAACACACTCTGCTTTTGAGAAAAGAGCACTCTTCTACTCTACTGTGTTTCCTATAGGGCCAGAACAATGAGCTTGCTCAGAAAAAAAGAACTGTGCTTCCTACACACACGGGCCATATCTAGTTCAACTCTGCTTAGGAAACTGACAAGAAAAGTAGCTCCTCTTCAGTCCAATACACTGTACTTGCTGGGAACAGACGGGAGGGCTATTTGCACTGTGTATGGCAATGGGAGCGCAATAGTGACTTTCCTTACCAGAAAACAACTCTTGCTCTTAGGACCAGAAACTGCATGTGATTCCACTCCATTTAGGACTGGGAAAAAAATGCTAGCTCGCCTTACAAGAAACACACTCTGCTTTAGAGAAAAGAGCACTCTTCTACTCTACTGTGTTTCCTATGGGGTCCAAACAGTGAGCTTGCTCAGAACAAAGAACTGTGCTTCTTACACACACGGACCATATCTAGTTCAACTCTGCTTAGGATACTGACAAGAACAGTAGCTCCTCTTCAGTCCAATACACTGTACTTGCTGGGAAAAGACGCGAGGCCTATTTGCCTTGTGTAGGGCAATGGGAGCGCAATAGTGACTTTCCTTACCAGAAAAAAACTCTTGTTCGTAGGACCAGAAAATGCATGTGATTCAACTCCATTTAGGACTAGGAAACAAACGCAAGCTCGCCTTACAAAAACACACTCTGCTTTTGAGAAAAGAGCACGCTTCTTCTCTACTGTGTTTCCTATAGGGCCAGAACAGTGAGCTTGCTCAGAACATAAGAACTGTGCTTCCTACACACACGGGCCATATCTAGTTCAACTCTGCTTAGGAAACTGACAAGAACAGTAGCTCCTCTTCAGTCCAATACACTGTATTTGCTGGGAACAGACGCGAGAGCTATTTGCACTGTGTATGGCAAGGGGAGCGCAATAGTGACTTTCCTTACCAGAAAACAACTCTTGCTCTTAGGACCAGAAACTGCATGTGATTCAACTCCATTTAGGACTGGGAAACAAACGCTAGCTTGCCTTACAAGAAACACACTCTACTTTTGAGAAAAGAGCACTCTTCTACTCTAATGTGTTTCTTATGGTGTCCGAACAGTGAGCTTGCTCAGAACAAAAGAACTGTGCTTCCTACACCGACGGCCATATCTAGTTCAATTCTGCTTAGGAACCTGACAAGAACAGTAAATCCTCTTCAGTCCAATACACTGTACTTGCTGGGAACAGACGCCAGTGCTATTTGTTCTGTGTATGGCAATTCCAGCGCAATAGTGACTCTTCTTACCATAAAACAACTCTTGCTCGTAGGACCAGAAACTGCATGTGATTCAACTCCATTTAAGACTGGGAAACAAAACCTAGCTCACCTTACCAGAAACACACTCTGCTTTAGAGAAAAGAGCACTCTTCTACTCTACTGTGTTTCCTATAGGGCGAGAACAGTGAGCTTGCTCAGAACCAAAGAACTGTGCTTCCTACACACGGGCCATATCTAGTTCAACTCTGCTTAGGAAACTGACAAGAACAGTAGCTCCTCTTCAGGCCGATACACTGTACTTGCTGGGAACAGACGCGAGTGCTATTTGCACTGTGTATGGCAATGGGAACGCAATAGTGACTTTCCTTACCAGAAAACAACTCTTGCTCTTAGGACCAGAAACTGCATGTGATTCAACTCCATTTAGGACTGGGAAACAAATGCTAGCTCGCCTTACATGAAACACACTCTGCTTTTGAGAAAAGAGCACTCTTCTACTCTACTGTGTTTCCTATAGGGCCAGAACAGTGAGCTTGCTCAGAACCAAAGAACTGTGCTTCCTACACACGGGCCATATCTAGTTCAACTCTGCTTAGGAAACTGACAAGAACAGTAGCTCCTCTTCAGGCCGATACACTGTACTTGCTGGGAACAGAGGCGAGTGCTATTTGCACTGTGTATGGCAATGGGAACGCAATAGTGACTTTCCTTACCAGAAAACAACTCTTGCTCTTAGGACCAGAAACTGCATGTGATTCAACTCCATTTAGGACTGCGAATCAAATGCTAGCTCGAATTACATGAAACACACACTGCTTTTGAGTAAAGAGCACTCTTCTACTCTACTGTTTTTCCTATAGGGCCAGAACAGTGAGCTTGCTCAGAACAAAAGAACTGTGCTTCCTACACACACGGGCCATATCTAGTTCAACTCTGCTTAGGAAACTGACAAGAACAGTAGCTCCTCTTCAGTCCAATACACTGTACTTGCTGGGAACAGACGCATGTGCTATTTGCACTGTATATGGCAATGGGAGCGCAATAGTAACTTTCCTTACCAGAAAACATCTCTTGCTCGTAGGACGAGAAACTGCATGTGATTCAACTCCATTTAGGACTGGGAAACAAATGCTAGCTCGCCTTACATGAAACACACTCTGCTTTTGAGAAAAGAGCACTCTTCTACTCTACTGTGTTTCCTATAGGGCCAGAACAATGAGCTTGCTCAGAAAAAAAGAACTGTGCTTCCTACACACACGGGCCATATCTAGTTCAACTCTGCTTAGGAAACTGACAAGAAAAGTAGCTCCTCTTCAGTCCAATACACTGTACTTGCTGGGAACAGACGGGAGGGCTATTTGCACTGTGTATGGCAATGGGAGCGCAATAGTGACTTTCCTTACCAGAAAACAACTCTTGCTCTTAGGACCAGAAACTGCATGTGATTCCACTCCATTTAGGACTGGGAAAAAAATGCTAGCTCGCCTTACAAGAAACACACTCTGCTTTAGAGAAAAGAGCACTCTTCTACTCTACTGTGTTTCCTATGGGGTCCAAACAGTGAGCTTGCTCAGAACAAAGAACTGTGCTTCTTACACACACGGACCATATCTAGTTCAACTCTGCTTAGGAAACTGACAAGAACAGTAGCTCCTCTTCAGTCCAATACACTGTACTTGCTGGGAAAAGACGCGAGGCCTATTTGCCTTGTGTAGGGCAATGGGAGTGCAATAGTGACTTTCCTTACCAGAAAAAAACTCTTGTTCGTAGGACCAGAAAATGCATGTGATTCAACTCCATTTAGGACTAGGAAACAAACGCAAGCTCGCCTTACAAAAACACACTCTGCTTTTGAGAAAAGAGCACGCTTCTTCTCTACTGTGTTTCCTATAGGGCCAGAACAGTGAGCTTGCTCAGAACATAAGAACTGTGCTTCCTACACACACGGGCCATATCTAGTTCAACTCTGCTTAGGAAACTGACAAGAACAGTAGCTCCTCTTCAGTCCAATACACTGTATTTGCTGGGAACAGACGCGAGAGCTATTTGCACTGTGTATGGCAAGGGGAGCGCAATAGTGACTTTCCTTACCAGAAAACAACTCTTGCTCTTAGGACCAGAAACTGCATGTGATTCAACTCCATTTAGGACTGGGAAACAAACGCTAGCTTGCCTTACAAGAAACACACTCTTCTTTTGAGAAAAGAGCACTCTTCTACTCTAATGTGTTTCTTATGGTGTCCGAACAGTGAGCTTGCTCAGAACAAAAGAACTGTGCTTCCTACACCGACGGCCATATCTAGTTCAATTCTGCTTAGGAACCTGACAAGAACAGTAAATCCTCTTCAGTCCAATACACTGTACTTGCTGGGAACAGACGCCAGTGCTATTTGTTCTGTGTATGGCAATTCCAGCGCAATAGTGACTTTTCTTACCATAAAACAACTCTTGCTCATAGGACCAGAAACTGCATGTGATTCAACTCCATTTAAGACTGGGAAACAAAACCTAGCTCACCTTACAAGAAACACACTCTGCTTTAGAGAAAAGAGCACTCTTCTACTCTACTGTGTTTCCTATAGGGCGAGAACAGTGAGCTTGCTCAGAACCAAAGAACTGTGCTTCCTACACACGGGCCATATCTAGTTCAACTCTGCTTAGGAAACTGACAAGAACAGTAGCTCCTCTTCAGGCCGATACACTGTACTTGCTGGGAACAGACGCGAGTGCTATTTGCACTGTGTATGGCAATGGGAACGCAATAGTGACTTTCCTTACCAGAAAACAACTCTTGCTCTTAGGACCAGAAACTGCATGTGATTCAACTCCATTTAGGACTGGGAAACAAATGCTAGCTCGCCTTACATGAAACACACTCTGCTTTTGAGAAAAGAGCACTCTTCTACTCTACTGTGTTTCCTATAGGGCCAGAACAGTGAGCTTGCTCAGAACCAAAGAACTGTGCTTCCTACACACGGGCCATATCTAGTTCAACTCTGCTTGGGAAACTGACAAGAACAGTAGCTCCTCTTCAGGCCGATACACTGTACTTGCTGGGAACAGACGCGAGTGCTATTTGCACTGTGTATGGCAATGGGAACGCAATAGTGACTTTCCTTACCAGAAAACAACTCTTGCTCTTAGGACCAGAAACTGCATGTGATTCAACTCCATTTAGGACTGCGAATCAAATGCTAGCTCGAATTACATGAAACACACACTGCTTTTGAGTAAAGAGCACTCTTCTACTCTACTGTTTTTCCTATAGGGCCAGAACAGTGAGCTTGCTCAGAACAAAAGAACTGTGCTTCCTACACACACGGGCCATATCTAGATCAACTCAGCTTAGGAACCTGACAAGAACAGTAAATCCTCTTCAGTCCAATACACTGTACTTGCTGGGAACAGACGCCAGTGCTATTTGTTCTGTGTATGGCAATTCCAGCGCAATAGTGACTCTTCTTACCATAAAGCAACTCTTGCTCGTAGGACCAGAAACTGCATGTGATTCAACTCCATTTAAGACTGGGAAACAAACCCTAGCTCACCTTACAAGAAACACACTCTGCTTTAGAGAAAAGAGCACTCTTCTACTCTACTGTGTTTCCTATAGGGCGAGAACAGTGAGCTTGCTCAGAACCAAAGAACTGTGCTTCCTACACACGGGCCATATCTAGTTCAACTCTGCTTAGGAAACTGACAAGAACAGTAGCTCCTCTTCAGGCCGATACACTGTACTTGCTGGGAACAGACGCGAGTGCTATTTGCACTGTGTATGGCAATGGGAACGCAATAGTGACTTTCCTTACCAGAAAACAACTCTTGCTCTTAGGACCAGAAACTGCATGTGATTCAACTCCATTTAGGACTGGGAAACAAATGCTAGCTCGCCTTACATGAAACACACTCTGCTTTTGAGAAAAGAGCACTCTTCTACTCTACTGTGTTTCCTATAGGGCCAGAACAGTGAGCTTGCTCAGAACCAAAGAACTGTGCTTCCAACACACGGGCCATATCTAGTTCAACTCTGCTTAGGAAACTGACAAGAACAGTAGCTCCTCTTCAGGCCGATACACTGTACTTGCTGGGAACAGACGCGAGTGCTATTTGCACTGTGTATGGCAATGGGAACGCAATAGTGACTTTCCTTACCAGAAAACAACTCTTGCTCTTAGGACCAGAAACTGCATGTGATTCAACTCCATTTACGACTGCGAATCAAATGCTAGCTCGCCTTACATGAAACACACTCTGCTTTAGAGGAAAGAGCACTCTTCTACTCTACTGTGTTTCCTATAGGGCCAGAACAGTGAGCTTGCTCAGAACCAAAGAACTGTGCTTCCTACACACGGGCCATATCTAGTTCAACTCTGCTTAGGAAACTGACAAGAACAGTAGTTCCTCTTCAGGCCGATACACTGTACTTGCTGGGAACAGACGCGAGTGCTATTTGCACTGTGTATGGCAATGGGAACGCAGTAGTGACTTTCCTTACCAGAAAACAACTCTTGCTCTTAAGACCAGAAACTGCATGTGATTCAACTCCATTTAGGACTGCGAAACAAATGCTAGCTCGCCTTACATGAAATACACTCTGCTTTAGAGAAAAGAGCACTCTTCTACTCTACTGTGTTTCCTATGGGGTCCAAACAGTGAGCTTGCTCAGAACAAAAGAACTGTGCTTCCTACACTCACGGCCATATCTAGTTCAACTCTGCTTAGGAAACTGACAAGAACAGTAGCTCCTATTCAGTCCAGTACACTGTACTAGCTGGGAAAAGACCCGAGGGCTATTTGGCTTGTGTAGGGCAATGGGAGCGCAATAGTGACTTTCCTTACCAGAAAACAACTCTTGTTCATAGGACCAGAAACTGCATGTGATTCAACTCGATTTAGGACTTAAAAGCAAACGCTAGCTCGCCTTACAAAAACATACTCTGCTTTTGAGTAAAGAGCACTCTTCTACTCTACTGTGTTTCCTATAGGGCCAGAACAGTGAGCTTGCTCAGAACATAAGAACTGTGCTTCCTACACACACGGGCCATATCTAGTTCAACTCTGCTTAGGAAACTGACAAGAACAGTAGCTCCTCTTCAGTCTGATACACTGTACTTGCTGGGAACAGACGCGAAAGCTATTTGCACTGTGTATGGCAAGGGGAGCGCAATCGTGACTTTCCTTACCAGAAAACAACTCTTGCTCATAGGACCAGAAACTGCATGTGATTCAACTCCATTTAGGACTGGGAAACACACGCTAGCTCGCCTTACAAGAAACACACTCTGCTTTTGAGAAAAGAGCACTCTTCTACTCTACTGTGTTTTCTATAGGGCGATAACAGTGAGCTTGCTCAGAACAAAAGAACTGTGCTTTCTACACACGGGCCATATCTAGTTCAACTCTGCTTAGGAAACTGACAAGAACAGTAGCTCCTCTTCAGTCCGATAGACTGTACTTCCTGAGAACAGACGCGAGTGCTATTTGCCTTGTGTAGGGCAATGGGAACGCAATAGTGACTTTCCTTACCAGAAAAAAAACTCTTGTTCGTAGGACCAGAAACTGCATGTGATTCACTCCATTTAGGACTAGGAAACAAACGCAAGCTCGCCTTACAAAAACACACTCTGCTTTTGAGAAAAGAGCACTCTTCTACTCTACTGTGTTTCCTATTGGGCCAGAAGAGTGAGCTTGCTCAGAACATAAGAACTGTGCTTCCTACACACACGGGCCATATCTAGTTCAACTCTGCTTAGGAAACTGACAAGAACAGTAGCTCCTCTTCAGTCCAATACACTGTACTTGCTGGGAACAGACGCCAGTGCTATTTGTTCTGTGTATAGCAATTCCCGCGCAATAGTGACTCTTCTTACCATAAAACAACTCTTGCTCGTAGAACCAGAAACTGCATGTGATTCAACTCCATTTAAGACTGGGAAACAAAAGCTAGCTCACCTTACAAGAAACACACTCTGCTTTAGAGAAAAGAGCACTCTTCTACTCTACGGTGTTTCCTATAGGGCCAGAACAGTGAGCTTGCTCAGAACCAAAGAACTGTGCTTCCTACACACAGGCCATATCTAGTTCAACTCTGCTTAGGAAACTGACAAGAACAGTAGCTCCTCTTCAGGCCGATACACTGTACTTGCTGGGAACAGACGCGAGTGCTATTTGCACTGTGTATGGCAATGGGAACACAATAGTGACTTTCCTTACCAGAAAACAACTCTTGCTCTTAGGACCAGAAACTGCATGTGATTCAAGTCGATTTAGGACTGAAAAGCAAACGCTAGCTCGCCTTACAAAAACACACTCTGCTTTTGAGAAAAGAGCACTCTTCTACTCTACTGTGTTTCCTATAGGGCCAGAACAGTGAACTTGCTCAGAACATAAGAACTGTGCTTCCTACACACACGGGCCATATCTAATTCAACTCTGCTTAGGAAACTGACAAGAACAGTAGCTCCTCTTCAGTCTGATACACTGTACTTGCTGGGAACAGACGCGAGAGCTATTTGCACTGTGTATGGCAATGGGAGCGCAATTGTGACTTTCCTTACCAGAAAACAACTCTTGCTCGTAGGACCAGAAACTGCATGTGATTCAACTCCATTTAGGACTGGGAAACAAATGCTAGCTCGCCTTTCAAGAAACACACTCTGCTTTAGAGAAAAGAGCACTCTTCTACTCTACTGTGTTTCCTAAAGGGCCAGAACAGTGAGCTTGCTCAGAACCAAAGAACTGTGCTTCCTACACACGGGCCATATCTAGTTCAACTCTGCTTAGGAAACTGACAAGAACAGTAGCTCCTCTTCAGGCCGACACACTGTTCTTGCTGGGAACAGACGCGAGTGCTATTTGCACTGTGTATGGCAATGGGAACGCAATAGTGACTTTCCTTACCAGAAAACAACTCTTGCTCTTAGGACCAGAAACTGCATGTGATTCAACTCCATTTAGGACTGCGAAACAAATGCTAGCTCGCCTTACATGAAACACACTCTGCTTTTGAGAAAAGAGCACTCTTCTACTCTACTGTGTTTCTTATGGTGTCCGAACAGTGAGCTTGCTCAGAACAAAAAAACTGTGCTTCCTACACCCACGGCCATATCTAGTTCAATTCTGCTTAGGAACCTGACAAGAACAGTAAATCCTCTTCAGTCCAATACACTGTACTTGCTGGGAACAGACGCCAGTGCTATTTGTTCTGTGTATGGCAATTCCAGCGCAATAGTGACTCTTCTTACCATAAAACAATTCTTGCTCGTAGGACCAGAAACTGCATGTGATTCAACTCCATTTAAGACTGGGAAACAAAAGCTAGCTCACCTTACAAGAAACACACTCTGCTTTAGAGAAAAGAGCACTCTTCTACTCTACGGTGTTTCCTATAGTGCCAGAACAGTGAGCTTGCTCAGAACCAAAGAACTGTGCTTCCTACACACGGGCCATATCTAGTTCAACTCTGCTTAGGAAACTGACAAGAGCAGTAGCTCCTCTTCAGGCCGATACACTGTACTTGCTGGGAACAGACGCCAGTGCTATTTGCACTGTGTATGGCAATGGGAACGCAATAGTGACTTTCCTTACCAGAAAACAACTCTTGCTCTTAGGACCAGAAACTGCATGTGATTCAACTCCATTTAGGACTGCGAACAAATGCTAGCTCGCCTTACATGAAACACACTCTGCTTTTGAGAAAAGAGCACTCTTCTACTCTACTGTGTTTCCTATAGGGCCAGAACAGTGAGCTTGCTCAGAACAAAAGAACTGTGCTTCCTACACACGGACCATATCTAGTTCAACTCTGCTTAGGAAACTGACAAGAACAGTAGCTCCTATTAAGTCCAATACACTGTACTTGCTGGGAAAAGACGCGAGTGCTTTTTGCCTTGTGTAGGGCAATGGGAGCGCAATAGTCACTTTCCTTACCAGAAAAAAACTCTTGTTCGTAGGACCAGAAACTGCATGTGATTCAACTCCATTTAGGACTAGGAAAGAAACGCAAGCTCGCCTTACAAAAACACACTCTGCTTTTGAGAAAAGAGCACGCTTCTTCTCTACTGTGTTTCCTATAGGGCCAGAACAGTGAGCTTGCTCAGAACATAAGAACTGTGCTTCCTACACACACGGGCCATATCTAGTTCAACTCTGCTTAGGAAACTGACAAGAACAGTAGCTCCTCTTCAGTCCAATACACTGTATTTGCTGGGAATAGACGCCAGTGCTATTTGTTCTGTGTATAGCAATTCCAGCGCAATAGTGACTCTTCTTACCATAAAACAACTCTTGCTCGTAGAACCAGAAACTGCATGTGATTCAACTCCATTTAGGACTGGGAAACAAACGCTAGCTTGCCTTACAAGAAACATACTCTACTTTTGAGAAAAGAGGACTCTTCTACTCTAATGTGTTTCTTATGGTGTCCGAACAGTGAGCTTGCTCAGAACAAAAGTACTGTGCTTCCTACACCAACGGCCATATCTAGTTCAATTCTGCTTAGGAACCTGACAAGAAAAGTAAATCCTCTTCAGTCCAATACACTGTACTTGCTGGGAACAGACGCCAGTGCTATTTGTTCTGTGTATGGCAATTCCAGCGCAATAGTGACTCTTCTTACCAGAAAACAACTCTTGCTCGTAGGACCAGAAACTGCATGTGATTCCACTCCATTTAGGACTGGGAAACAAACGGTAGCTCGCCTTACGAGAAACACACTCTGCTTTAGAGAAAAGAGCACTCTTCTACTCTACTGTGTTTCCTATGGGGTCCAAACAGTGAGCTTGCTCAGAACAAAAGAACTGTGCTTCCTACACACACGGACCATATCTAGTTCAACTCTGCTTAGTAAACTGACAAGAACAGTAGCTCCTATTCAGTCCAATACACTGTACTTGCTGGGGAAAGACGCGAGTGCTATTTGCCTTGTGTAGGGCAATGGGAGCACAATAGTGACTTTCCTTACCAGAAAACAATTCTTGTTCATAGGTCCAGAAACTGCATGTGATTCAACTCCATTTAGGACTAGGAAACAAACGCTAGCTCGCCTTACAAAAACACACTCTGCTTTTGAGAATAGAGCACTCTTCTACTCTACTGTGTTTCCTATAGGGCCAGAAGAGTGAACTTGCTCAGAACATAAGAACTGTGCTTCCTACACACACGGCCATGTCTAGTTCAATTCTGCTTAGGAACCTGACAAGAACAGTAGATCCTCTTCAGTCCAATACACTGTACTTGCTGGGTAGAGACGCCAGTGCTATTTGTCCTGTGTATGGCATTGGCAGCGCAATAGTGACTCTTCTTACCATAAAACAACTCTTGCTCGTAGGACGAGAAACTGCATGTAATTCAACTCCATTTAGGACTGGGAAACAAACTCTAGCTTGCCTTACAAGAAACACACTCTGCTTTAGAGAAAAGAGCACTCTTCTACTCTACTGTGTTTCCTATAGGGCCAGAACAGTGAGCTTGCTCAGAACAAAAGAACTGTGCTTCCTACACACGGGCCATAACTAGTTCAACTCTGCTTAGAAAACTGACAAGAACAGTAGCTCCTCTTCAGTCCGATACACTGTACTTGCTGGGAACAGACGCGAGTGCTATTTACACTGTGTATGACAATTGGAACCCAATAGTGTCTTGTCTTACCAGAAAACAACTCTTGCTGGTAGGACCAGAAATTGCATGTGATTCAACTCCATTTAGGACTGGGAAACAAAAGCTAGCTCACCTTACAAGAAACAAACTCTGCTTTAGAGAAAAGAGCACTCTTCTACTCTACTGTGTTTCCTATTGGGCCAGAACAGTGAGCTTGCTCAGAACAAAAGAAATGTGCTTCCTACACACACGGGCCATATCTAGTTCAACTCTGCTTAGGAAACTGACAAGAACAGTAGCTCCTCTTCAGTCCAATACACTGTACTTGCTGGGAACAGACGGGAGGGCTATTTGCACTGTGTATGGCAATGGGAGCACAATAGTGACTTTCCTTACCAGAAAATAACTCTTGCTCATAGGACCAGAAACTTCATGTGATTCCACTCCGTTTAGGACTGGGAAACAAATGCTAGCTCGCCTTACAAAAAAGCACTCTGCTTTAGAGAAAAGAGCACTCTTCTTCTCTACTGTGATTCCTATGGGGTCCAAACAGTGAGCTTGCTCAGAACAAAAGAACTGTGCTTCCTACACACACGGACCATACCTAGTTCAACTCTGCTTAGGAAACTGACAAGAACAGTAGCTCCTATTCAGTCCAATACACTGTACTTGCTGGGAAAAGACAAGAGTGCTATTTGACTTGTGTAGGGCAATGGGAGCGCAATAGTGACTTTCCCTACCAGAAAACAACTCTTGCTCGTAGGACCAGAAACTGCATGTGATTCAACTCCATTTAGGACTAGGAAACAAACGCTAGCTCGCCTTACAAGAAACACAATCTGCTTTTGATAAAAGAGCACTCTTCTACTCTACTGTGTTTCCTATTGGGTCCGAACAGTGAGCCTGCTCAGAACAAAAGAACTGTGCTTCCTACATACACGACCATATCTAGTTCAGTTCTGCTTAGGAACCTGACAAGAACAGTAGTTCCTCTTCAGTCCAATACACTGTACTTTCTGGGAACAGACGCCAGTGCTATTTGTCCTGTGTATGGCAATGGCAGGGCAATAGTGACTCTTCTTACCATAAAACAACTTTTGCTCATAGGACCAGAAACTGCATGTGATTCAACTCCATTTAGGACTGGGAAACAAAAGCTAGCTCACCTTACAAGAAACACACACTGCTTTTGTGGAAAGAGCACTCTTCTACTCTACTGTGTTTCCTATAGGGCCAGAACAGTGAGCTTGCTCAGAACAAAGAACTGTGCTTCCTACACACGGGCCATATCTAGTTCAAATCTGCTTAGGAAACTGACAAGAACAGTAGCTCCTTTTCAGTCCAATACACTGTACTTGCTGGCAACAGGCACATGTGCTATTTGCACTGTGTATGGCAATGGGAGCGCAATAGTCACTTTCCTTAACAGAAAACAACTCTTGCTCATAGGACCAGAAACTGCATGTGATTCCACTCCATTTAGGACTGGGAAACAAATGCTAGCTCGCCTTACAAGAAACACACTCTGCTTTAGAGAAAATAGCACTCTTCTACTCTACTGTGTTTCCTATGGGGTCCAAACACTGAGCTTGCTCAGAACAAAAGAACTGTGCTTAATACACACACGGACCACATCTAGTTCAACTCTGCTTAGGAAGCTGACAAGAACAGTAGCTACTATTCAGTCCAATACACTGTACTTGCTGGGAAAAGACGCGAGTGCTATTTGCCTTGTGTAGGGCAATGGGAGCGCAATAGTTTTTTCCTTACCAGAAAAAAACTCTTGTTCGTAGGACCAGAAACTGCATGTGATTCAACTCCATTTAGGACTTTGAAACAAACTCTAGCTCGCTTTACAAGAAACACACTCTGCTTTTGAGAAAAGAGCACTCTACTACTCTAGTGTGTTTCCTATAGGGCCAGAACAGTGAGCTTGCTCAGAACATAAGAACTGTGCTTCCTACAGACACGGGCCATATCTAGTTCAACTCTGCTTAGGAAACTGACAAGAACAGTAGCTCCTCTTCAGTCCGATACACTGTACTTGTGGGGAACAGAAGCAAGTGATATTTGCACAGTGTATGGCAATTGGAGCACAATAGTGACTTGTCTTACCAGAAAACAATTCTTGCTCGTTGGACAAAAAACTGCATGTGACTCAACTCCATTTAGGACTGGGAAACAAACGCTAGCTCGCCTTACAAGAAACACACTCTGCTTTAGAGAAAAGAGCACTCTTCTACTCTACTGTGTTTCCTATAGGGCCAGAAGAGTGAACTTGCTCAGAACAAAAAAACTGTGCCTCCTACACACACGGCCATATCTAGTTCAAGTCTGCTTAGGAATCTCACAAGAACAGTAGATCCTCTTCAGTCCAATACACTGTACTTGCTGGGAACAGACGCCAGTGCTATATGTCCTGTGTATGTCAATGGCAGCGCAATAGTGACTCTTCTTACCAGAAAACAACTCTTTCTCGTAGGACCAGAAACTGCATGTGATTCAACTCCATTTAGGACTGGGAAACAAACTCTAGCTCGCTTTACAAGAAACACACTCTGCTTTTGAGAAAAGAGCACTCTTCTACTCTACTGTGTTTCCTATAGGGCCAGAACAGTGAGCTTGCTCAGAAAAAAAGAACTGTGCTTCCTACACACACGGACCATATCTAGTTCAACTCTGCTTAGGAAACTGACAAGAACAGCAGCTCCTCTTCAGTCCAATACACTGTACTTGCTGGGAACAGACGGGAGGGCTATTTGCACAGTGTATGGCAATGGGAGCGCAATAGTGACTTTCCTATCAGAAAACCACTCTTGCTCGTAGGACCAGAAACTGCATGTGATTCCACTCCATTTAGGACTGGGAAACAAACGGTAGCTCGCCTTACGAGAAACACACTCTGCTTTAGAGAAAAGAGCACTCTTCTACTCTACTGTGTTTCCTATAGGGCCAGAACAGTGAGCTTGCTCAGAACCAAAGAACTGTGCTTCCTACACACGGGCCATATCTAGTTCAACTCTGCTTGGGAAACTGACAAGAACAGTAGCTCCTCTTCAGGCCGATACACTGTACTTGCTGGGAACAGACGCGAGTGCTATTTGCACTGTGTATGGCAATGGGAACGCAATAGTGACTTTCCTTACCAGAAAACAACTCTTGCTCTTAGGACCAGAAACTGCATGTGATTCAACTCCATTTAGGACTGCGAATCAAATGCTAGCTCGAATTACATGAAACACACACTGCTTTTGAGTAAAGAGCACTCTTCTACTCTACTGTTTTTCCTATAGGGCCAGAACAGTGAGCTTGCTCAGAACAAAAGAACTGTGCTTCCTACACACACGGGCCATATCTAGATCAACTCTGCTTAGGAACCTGACAAGAACAGTAAATCCTCTTCAGTCCAATACACTGTACTTGCTGGGAACAGACGCCAGTGCTATTTGTTCTGTGTATGGCAATTCCAGCGCAATAGTGACTCTTCTTACCATAAAGCAACTCTTGCTCGTAGGACCAGAAACTGCATGTGATTCAACTCCATTTAAGACTGGGAAACAAACCCTAGCTCACCTTACAAGAAACACACTCTGCTTTAGAGAAAAGAGCACTCTTCTACTCTACTGTGTTTCCTATAGGGCGAGAACAGTGAGCTTGCTCAGAACCAAAGAACTGTGCTTCCTACACACGGGCCATATCTAGTTCAACTCTGCTTAGGAAACTGACAAGAACAGTAGCTCCTCTTCAGGCCGATACACTGTACTTGCTGGGAACAGACGCGAGTGCTATTTGCACTGTGTATGGCAATGGGAACGCAATAGTGACTTTCCTTACCAGAAAACAACTCTTGCTCTTAGGACCAGAAACTGCATGTGATTCAACTCCATTTAGGACTGGGAAACAAATGCTAGCTCGCCTTACATGAAACACACTCTGCTTTTGAGAAAAGAGCACTCTTCTACTCTACTGTGTTTCCTATAGGGCCAGAACAGTGAGCTTGCTCAGAACCAAAGAACTGTGCTTCCAACACACGGGCCATATCTAGTTCAACTCTGCTTAGGAAACTGACAAGAACAGTAGCTCCTCTTCAGGCCGATACACTGTACTTGCTGGGAACAGACGCGAGTGCTATTTGCACTGTGTATGGCAATGGGAACGCAATAGTGACTTTCCTTACCAGAAAACAACTCTTGCTCTTAGGACCAGAAACTGCATGTGATTCAACTCCATTTACGACTGCGAATCAAATGCTAGCTCGCCTTACATGAAACACACTCTGCTTTAGAGGAAAGAGCACTCTTCTACTCTACTGTGTTTCCTATAGGGCCAGAACAGTGAGCTTGCTCAGAACCAAAGAACTGTGCTTCCTACACACGGGCCATATCTAGTTCAACTCTGCTTAGGAAACTGACAAGAACAGTAGTTCCTCTTCAGGCCGATACACTGTACTTGCTGGGAACAGACGCGAGTGCTATTTGCACTGTGTATGGCAATGGGAACGCAGTAGTGACTTTCCTTACCAGAAAACAACTCTTGCTCTTAAGACCAGAAACTGCATGTGATTCAACTCCATTTAGGACTGCGAAACAAATGCTAGCTCGCCTTACATGAAATACACTCTGCTTTAGAGAAAAGAGCACTCTTCTACTCTACTGTGTTTCCTATGGGGTCCAAACAGTGAGCTTGCTCAGAACAAAAGAACTGTGCTTCCTACACTCACGGCCATATCTAGTTCAACTCTGCTTAGGAAACTGACAAGAACAGTAGCTCCTATTCAGTCCAGTACACTGTACTAGCTGGGAAAAGACCCGAGGGCTATTTGGCTTGTGTAGGGCAATGGGAGCGCAATAGTGACTTTCCTTACCAGAAAACAACTCTTGTTCATAGGACCAGAAACTGCATGTGATTCAACTCGATTTAGGACTTAAAAGCAAACGCTAGCTCGCCTTACAAAAACATACTCTGCTTTTGAGTAAAGAGCACTCTTCTACTCTACTGTGTTTCCTATAGGGCCAGAACAGTGAGCTTGCTCAGAACATAAGAACTGTGCTTCCTACACACACGGGCCATATCTAGTTCAACTCTGCTTAGGAAACTGACAAGAACAGTAGCTCCTCTTCAGTCTGATACACTGTACTTGCTGGGAACAGACGCGAAAGCTATTTGCACTGTGTATGGCAAGGGGAGCGCAATCGTGACTTTCCTTACCAGAAAACAACTCTTGCTCATAGGACCAGAAACTGCATGTGATTCAACTCCATTTAGGACTGGGAAACACACGCTAGCTCGCCTTACAAGAAACACACTCTGCTTTTGAGAAAAGAGCACTCTTCTACTCTACTGTGTTTTCTATAGGGCGATAACAGTGAGCTTGCTCAGAACAAAAGAACTGTGCTTTCTACACACGGGCCATATCTAGTTCAACTCTGCTTAGGAAACTGACAAGAACAGTAGCTCCTCTTCAGTCCGATAGACTGTACTTCCTGAGAACAGACGCGAGTGCTATTTGCCTTGTGTAGGGCAATGGGAACGCAATAGTGACTTTCCTTACCAGAAAAAAAACTCTTGTTCGTAGGACCAGAAACTGCATGTGATTCACTCCATTTAGGACTAGGAAACAAACGCAAGCTCGCCTTACAAAAACACACTCTGCTTTTGAGAAAAGAGCACTCTTCTACTCTACTGTGTTTCCTATTGGGCCAGAAGAGTGAGCTTGCTCAGAACATAAGAACTGTGCTTCCTACACACACGGGCCATATCTAGTTCAACTCTGCTTAGGAAACTGACAAGAACAGTAGCTCCTCTTCAGTCCAATACACTGTACTTGCTGGGAACAGACGCCAGTGCTATTTGTTCTGTGTATAGCAATTCCCGCGCAATAGTGACTCTTCTTACCATAAAACAACTCTTGCTCGTAGAACCAGAAACTGCATGTGATTCAACTCCATTTAAGACTGGGAAACAAAAGCTAGCTCACCTTACAAGAAACACACTCTGCTTTAGAGAAAAGAGCACTCTTCTACTCTACGGTGTTTCCTATAGGGCCAGAACAGTGAGCTTGCTCAGAACCAAAGAACTGTGCTTCCTACACACAGGCCATATCTAGTTCAACTCTGCTTAGGAAACTGACAAGAACAGTAGCTCCTCTTCAGGCCGATACACTGTACTTGCTGGGAACAGACGCGAGTGCTATTTGCACTGTGTATGGCAATGGGAACACAATAGTGACTTTCCTTACCAGAAAACAACTCTTGCTCTTAGGACCAGAAACTGCATGTGATTCAAGTCGATTTAGGACTGAAAAGCAAACGCTAGCTCGCCTTACAAAAACACACTCTGCTTTTGAGAAAAGAGCACTCTTCTACTCTACTGTGTTTCCTATAGGGCCAGAACAGTGAACTTGCTCAGAACATAAGAACTGTGCTTCCTACACACACGGGCCATATCTAATTCAACTCTGCTTAGGAAACTGACAAGAACAGTAGCTCCTCTTCAGTCTGATACACTGTACTTGCTGGGAACAGACGCGAGAGCTATTTGCACTGTGTATGGCAATGGGAGCGCAATTGTGACTTTCCTTACCAGAAAACAACTCTTGCTCGTAGGACCAGAAACTGCATGTGATTCAACTCCATTTAGGACTGGGAAACAAATGCTAGCTCGCCTTTCAAGAAACACACTCTGCTTTAGAGAAAAGAGCACTCTTCTACTCTACTGTGTTTCCTAAAGGGCCAGAACAGTGAGCTTGCTCAGAACCAAAGAACTGTGCTTCCTACACACGGGCCATATCTAGTTCAACTCTGCTTAGGAAACTGACAAGAACAGTAGCTCCTCTTCAGGCCGACACACTGTTCTTGCTGGGAACAGACGCGAGTGCTATTTGCACTGTGTATGGCAATGGGAACGCAATAGTGACTTTCCTTACCAGAAAACAACTCTTGCTCTTAGGACCAGAAACTGCATGTGATTCAACTCCATTTAGGACTGCGAAACAAATGCTAGCTCGCCTTACATGAAACACACTCTGCTTTTGAGAAAAGAGCACTCTTCTACTCTACTGTGTTTCTTATGGTGTCCGAACAGTGAGCTTGCTCAGAACAAAAAAACTGTGCTTCCTACACCCACGGCCATATCTAGTTCAATTCTGCTTAGGAACCTGACAAGAACAGTAAATCCTCTTCAGTCCAATACACTGTACTTGCTGGGAACAGACGCCAGTGCTATTTGTTCTGTGTATGGCAATTCCAGCGCAATAGTGACTCTTCTTACCATAAAACAATTCTTGCTCGTAGGACCAGAAACTGCATGTGATTCAACTCCATTTAAGACTGGGAAACAAAAGCTAGCTCACCTTACAAGAAACACACTCTGCTTTAGAGAAAAGAGCACTCTTCTACTCTACGGTGTTTCCTATAGTGCCAGAACAGTGAGCTTGCTCAGAACCAAAGAACTGTGCTTCCTACACACGGGCCATATCTAGTTCAACTCTGCTTAGGAAACTGACAAGAGCAGTAGCTCCTCTTCAGGCCGATACACTGTACTTGCTGGGAACAGACGCCAGTGCTATTTGCACTGTGTATGGCAATGGGAACGCAATAGTGACTTTCCTTACCAGAAAACAACTCTTGCTCTTAGGACCAGAAACTGCATGTGATTCAACTCCATTTAGGACTGCGAACAAATGCTAGCTCGCCTTACATGAAACACACTCTGCTTTTGAGAAAAGAGCACTCTTCTACTCTACTGTGTTTCCTATAGGGCCAGAACAGTGAGCTTGCTCAGAACAAAAGAACTGTGCTTCCTACACACGGACCATATCTAGTTCAACTCTGCTTAGGAAACTGACAAGAACAGTAGCTCCTATTAAGTCCAATACACTGTACTTGCTGGGAAAAGACGCGAGTGCTTTTTGCCTTGTGTAGGGCAATGGGAGCGCAATAGTCACTTTCCTTACCAGAAAAAAACTCTTGTTCGTAGGACCAGAAACTGCATGTGATTCAACTCCATTTAGGACTAGGAAAGAAACGCAAGCTCGCCTTACAAAAACACACTCTGCTTTTGAGAAAAGAGCACGCTTCTTCTCTACTGTGTTTCCTATAGGGCCAGAACAGTGAGCTTGCTCAGAACATAAGAACTGTGCTTCCTACACACACGGGCCATATCTAGTTCAACTCTGCTTAGGAAACTGACAAGAACAGTAGCTCCTCTTCAGTCCAATACACTGTATTTGCTGGGAATAGACGCCAGTGCTATTTGTTCTGTGTATAGCAATTCCAGCGCAATAGTGACTCTTCTTACCATAAAACAACTCTTGCTCGTAGAACCAGAAACTGCATGTGATTCAACTCCATTTAGGACTGGGAAACAAACGCTAGCTTGCCTTACAAGAAACATACTCTACTTTTGAGAAAAGAGGACTCTTCTACTCTAATGTGTTTCTTATGGTGTCCGAACAGTGAGCTTGCTCAGAACAAAAGTACTGTGCTTCCTACACCAACGGCCATATCTAGTTCAATTCTGCTTAGGAACCTGACAAGAAAAGTAAATCCTCTTCAGTCCAATACACTGTACTTGCTGGGAACAGACGCCAGTGCTATTTGTTCTGTGTATGGCAATTCCAGCGCAATAGTGACTCTTCTTACCAGAAAACAACTCTTGCTCGTAGGACCAGAAACTGCATGTGATTCCACTCCATTTAGGACTGGGAAACAAACGGTAGCTCGCCTTACGAGAAACACACTCTGCTTTAGAGAAAAGAGCACTCTTCTACTCTACTGTGTTTCCTATGGGGTCCAAACAGTGAGCTTGCTCAGAACAAAAGAACTGTGCTTCCTACACACACAGACCATATCTAGTTCAACTCTGCTTAGTAAACTGACAAGAACAGTAGCTCCTATTCAGTCCAATACACTGTACTTGCTGGGGAAAGACGCGAGTGCTATTTGCCTTGTGTAGGGCAATGGGAGCACAATAGTGACTTTCCTTACCAGAAAACAATTCTTGTTCATAGGTCCAGAAACTGCATGTGATTCAACTCCATTTAGGACTAGGAAACAAACGCTAGCTCGCCTTACAAAAACACACTCTGCTTTTGAGAATAGAGCACTCTTCTACTCTACTGTGTTTCCTATAGGGCCAGAAGAGTGAACTTGCTCAGAACATAAGAACTGTGCTTCCTACACACACGGCCATATCTAGTTCAATTCTGCTTAGGAACCTGACAAGAACAGTAGATCCTCTTCAGTCCAATACACTGTACTTGCTGGGTAGAGACGCCAGTGCTATTTGTCCTGTGTATGGCATTGGCAGCGCAATAGTGACTCTTCTTACCATAAAACAACTCTTGCTCGTAGGACGAGAAACTGCATGTAATTCAACTCCATTTAGGACTGGGAAACAAACTCTAGCTTGCCTTACAAGAAACACACTCTGCTTTAGAGAAAAGAGCACTCTTCTACTCTACTGTGTTTCCTATAGGGCCAGAACAGTGAGCTTGCTCAGAACAAAAGAACTGTGCTTCCTACACACGGGCCATAACTAGTTCAACTCTGCTTAGAAAACTGACAAGAACAGTAGCTCCTCTTCAGTCCGATACACTGTACTTGCTGGGAACAGACGCGAGTGCTATTTACACTGTGTATGACAATTGGAACCCAATAGTGTCTTGTCTTACCAGAAAACAACTCTTGCTGGTAGGACCAGAAATTGCATGTGATTCAACTCCATTTAGGACTGGGAAACAAAAGCTAGCTCACCTTACAAGAAACAAACTCTGCTTTAGAGAAAAGAGCACTCTTCTACTCTACTGTGTTTCCTATTGGGCCAGAACAGTGAGCTTGCTCAGAACAAAAGAAATGTGCTTCCTACACACACGGGCCATATCTAGTTCAACTCTGCTTAGGAAACTGACAAGAACAGTAGCTCCTCTTCAGTCCAATACACTGTACTTGCTGGGAACAGACGGGAGGGCTATTTGCACTGTGTATGGCAATGGGAGCACAATAGTGACTTTCCTTACCAGAAAATAACTCTTGCTCATAGGACCAGAAACTTCATGTGATTCCACTCCGTTTAGGACTGGGAAACAAATGCTAGCTCGCCTTACAAAAAAGCACTCTGCTTTAGAGAAAAGAGCACTCTTCTTCTCTACTGTGATTCCTATGGGGTCCAAACAGTGAGCTTGCTCAGAACAAAAGAACTGTGCTTCCTACACACACGGACCATACCTAGTTCAACTCTGCTTAGGAAACTGACAAGAACAGTAGCTCCTATTCAGTCCAATACACTGTACTTGCTGGGAAAAGACAAGAGTGCTATTTGACTTGTGTAGGGCAATGGGAGCGCAATAGTGACTTTCCCTACCAGAAAACAACTCTTGCTCGTAGGACCAGAAACTGCATGTGATTCAACTCCATTTAGGACTAGGAAACAAACGCTAGCTCGCCTTACAAGAAACACAATCTGCTTTTGATAAAAGAGCACTCTTCTACTCTACTGTGTTTCCTATTGGGTCCGAACAGTGAGCCTGCTCAGAACAAAAGAACTGTGCTTCCTACATACACGACCATATCTAGTTCAGTTCTGCTTAGGAACCTGACAAGAACAGTAGTTCCTCTTCAGTCCAATACACTGTACTTTCTGGGAACAGACGCCAGTGCTATTTGTCCTGTGTATGGCAATGGCAGGGCAATAGTGACTCTTCTTACCATAAAACAACTTTTGCTCATAGGACCAGAAACTGCATGTGATTCAACTCCATTTAGGACTGGGAAACAAAAGCTAGCTCACCTTACAAGAAACACACACTGCTTTTGTGGAAAGAGCACTCTTCTACTCTACTGTGTTTCCTATAGGGCCAGAACAGTGAGCTTGCTCAGAACAAAGAACTGTGCTTCCTACACACGGGCCATATCTAGTTCAAATCTGCTTAGGAAACTGACAAGAACAGTAGCTCCTTTTCAGTCCAATACACTGTACTTGCTGGCAACAGGCACATGTGCTATTTGCACTGTGTATGGCAATGGGAGCGCAATAGTCACTTTCCTTAACAGAAAACAACTCTTGCTCATAGGACCAGAAACTGCATGTGATTCCACTCCATTTAGGACTGGGAAACAAATGCTAGCTCGCCTTACAAGAAACACACTCTGCTTTAGAGAAAATAGCACTCTTCTACTCTACTGTGTTTCCTATGGGGTCCAAACACTGAGCTTGCTCAGAACAAAAGAACTGTGCTTAATACACACACGGACCACATCTAGTTCAACTCTGCTTAGGAAGCTGACAAGAACAGTAGCTACTATTCAGTCCAATACACTGTACTTGCTGGGAAAAGACGCGAGTGCTATTTGCCTTGTGTAGGGCAATGGGAGCGCAATAGTTTTTTCCTTACCAGAAAAAAACTCTTGTTCGTAGGACCAGAAACTGCATGTGATTCAACTCCATTTAGGACTTTGAAACAAACTCTAGCTCGCTTTACAAGAAACACACTCTGCTTTTGAGAAAAGAGCACTCTACTACTCTAGTGTGTTTCCTATAGGGCCAGAACAGTGAGCTTGCTCAGAACATAAGAACTGTGCTTCCTACAGACACGGGCCATATCTAGTTCAACTCTGCTTAGGAAACTGACAAGAACAGTAGCTCCTCTTCAGTCCGATACACTGTACTTGTGGGGAACAGAAGCAAGTGATATTTGCACAGTGTATGGCAATTGGAGCACAATAGTGACTTGTCTTACCAGAAAACAATTCTTGCTCGTTGGACAAAAAACTGCATGTGACTCAACTCCATTTAGGACTGGGAAACAAACGCTAGCTCGCCTTACAAGAAACACACTCTGCTTTAGAGAAAAGAGCACTCTTCTACTCTACTGTGTTTCCTATAGGGCCAGAAGAGTGAACTTGCTCAGAACAAAAAAACTGTGCCTCCTACACACACGGCCATATCTAGTTCAAGTCTGCTTAGGAATCTCACAAGAACAGTAGATCCTCTTCAGTCCAATACACTGTACTTGCTGGGAACAGACGCCAGTGCTATATGTCCTGTGTATGTCAATGGCAGCGCAATAGTGACTCTTCTTACCAGAAAACAACTCTTTCTCGTAGGACCAGAAACTGCATGTGATTCAACTCCATTTAGGACTGGGAAACAAACTCTAGCTCGCTTTACAAGAAACACACTCTGCTTTTGAGAAAAGAGCACTCTTCTACTCTACTGTGTTTCCTATAGGGCCAGAACAGTGAGCTTGCTCAGAAAAAAAGAACTGTGCTTCCTACACACACGGACCATATCTAGTTCAACTCTGCTTAGGAAACTGACAAGAACAGCAGCTCCTCTTCAGTCCAATACACTGTACTTGCTGGGAACAGACGGGAGGGCTATTTGCACAGTGTATGGCAATGGGAGCGCAATAGTGACTTTCCTACCAGAAAACCACTCTTGCTCGTAGGACCAGAAACTGCATGTGATTCCACTCCATTTAGGACTGGGAAACAAACGGTAGCTCGCCTTACGAGAAACACACTCTGCTTTAGAGAAAAGAGCACTCTTCTACTCTACTGTGTTTCCTTTGGGGTCCAAACAGTGAGCTTGCTCAGAACAAAAGAACTGTGCTTCCTACACACACGGACCATATCTAGTTCAACTCTGCTTAGTAAACTGACAAGAACAGTAGCTCCTATTCAGTCCAATACACTGTACTTGCTGGGGAAAAACGCGAGTGCTATTTGCCTTGTGTAGGGCAATGGGAGCACAATAGTGACTTTCCTTACCAGAAAACAATTCTTGTTCATAGGACCAGAAACTGCATGTAATTCAACTCCATTTAGGACTAGGAAACAAACGCTAGCTCGCCTTACAAAAACACACTCTGCTTTTGAGAAAAGAGCACTCTTCTACTCTACTGTGTTTCCTATAGGGCCAGAAGAGTGAACTTGCTCAGAACATAAGAACTGTGCTTCCTACACACACGGCCATATCTAGTTCAATTCTGCTTAGGAACCTGACAAGAACAGTAGATCCTCTTCAGTCCAATACACTGTACTTGCTGGGTAGAGACGCCAGTGCTATTTGTCCTGTGTATGGCAATGGCAGCGCAATAGTGACTCTTCTTACCATAAAACAACTCTTGCTCGTAGGACTAGAAACTGCATGTAATTCAACTCCATTTAGGACTGGGAAACAAACTCTAGCTTGCCTTACAAGAAACACACTCTGCTTTAGAGAAAAGAGCACTCTTCTACTCTACTGTGTTTCCTATAGGGCCAGAACAGTGAGCTTGCTCAGAAAAAGAGAACTGTGCTTCCTAAACACGGGCCATAACTAGTTCAACTCTGCTTAGAAAACTGACAAGAACAGTAGCTCCTCTTCAGTCCGATACACTGTACTTGCTGGGAACAGACGCGAGTGCTATTTACACTGTGTATGACAATTGGAACCCAATAGTGTCTTGTCTTACCAGAAAACAACTCTTGCTGGTAGGACCAGAAATTGCATGTGATTCAACTCCATTTAGGACTGGGAAACAAAAGCTAGCTCACCTTACAAGAAACAAACTCTGCTTTAGAGAAAAGAGCACTCTTCTACTCTACTGTGTTTCCTATTGGGCCAGAACAGTGAGCTTGCTCAGAACAAAAGAAATGTGCTTCCTACACACACGGGCCATATCTAGTTCAACTCTGCTTAGGAAACTGACAAGAACAGTAGCTCCTCTTCAGTCCAATACACTGAATTTGCGGGGAACATACGCGTGTGCTATTTGCACTGGTTATGGCAATTGGAGCACTATAGTGACTTGTCTTACCAGAAACAACTCTTGCTCCTGGGACAAAAATGCATGTGACTCAACTCCATTTAGGACTGGGAAACAAACGCTAGCTCGACTTCCAAGAAACACACTCTGCTTTTGAGAAAAGAGCACTCTTCTACTCTACTGTGTTTCCTGTGTGTTCCGAACAGTGACCTTGCTCAGAACAAAAAAACTGTGCTTCGTACACACACGGCCATATCTAGTTCAAGTCTGCTTAGGAACCTGACAAGAACAGTAGATCCTCTTCAGTCTAATACACTGTACTTGCTGGGAACAGACGCCAGTGCTATTTGTTCTGTGTATGGCAATGGCAGCACAATAGTGACTCGTCTTACCAGAAAACAACTCTTGCTCATAGGACCAGAAACTGCATGTGATTCAACTCCATTTAGGACTAGGAAACAAACTCTAGCTCGCTATACAAGAAACACACTCTGCTTCTGAGAAAAGAGCACTCTTCTACTCTACTGTGTTTCCTATAGGGCCAGAACAGTGAGCTTGCTCAGAACATAAGAAATGTGTTTCCTACACACACGGGCCATATCTTGTTCAACTCTGCTTAGGAAACTGACAAGAACAGTAGCTCCTCTTCAGTCCGATACACTGTACTTGCTGTGAACAGACGCGAGTGCTATTTGCAATGTGTATGGCAATGGGAGCGCAATTGTGTCTTTCCTTACCAGAAAACAACTCTTGCTCATAGTACCAGAAACTGCATGTGACTCAACTCCATTTAGGACTGGGAAACAAACGCTAGCTTGCCTTACAAGAAACACACTATGCTTTTGAGAAAAGGGCACTCTTCTACTCTACTGTGTTTCCTATAGGGTCCGAACAGTGAGCTTGCTCAGAACAAAAGAACTGTGCTTCCTACACACACAGCCATATCTAGTTCAATTCTGCTTAGGAACCTGAGAAGAACAGTAGATCCTCTTCAGTCCAATACACTGTACATGCTGGGAACAGACGCCAGTGCTATTTGTCCTGTGTATGGCAATGGCAGCGCAATAGTGACTCTTCTTACCATAAAACAAATTTTGCTCGTAGGACCAGTAACTGCATGTGATTCAACTCCATTTAGGACTGGGAAACAAACACTAGCTCGCCTTACAAGAAACACACTCTGCTTTAGAGAAAAGAGCACTCTTCTACTCTACTGTTTTTCCTATAGTGCCAGTACAGTGAGCTTGCTCAGAACAAAAGAACTGTGCTTCCTACAAACGGGCCATATCTAGTTCAACTCTGCTTAGGACACTGACAAGAACAGTAGCTCCTCTTCAGTCCAATACACTATACTTGCTGGGAACAGATGCATGTGCTATTTGCACTGTGTATGGCAATGGGAGCGCAATAGTGACTTTCCTTACCAGAAAACAACTCTTGCTCGTAGGACCAGAAACTGCATGTGATTCAACTCCATTTAGGACTGGTAAACAAACGCTAGCTCGCCTTACAAGAAACACACTCTGCTTTTGAGAAAAGAGCACTCTTCTACTCTACTGTGTTTCCTATGGTGTCCGAACAGTTAGCTTGCTCAGAACAAAAGAACTGTGCTTCCTACACACACGGGCCATATCTAGTTCAACTCTGCTTAGGAAACTGACAAAAAAAAGATGCTCCTATTCAGTCCAATACACTGTACTTGCTGGGAAAAGGCGCGAGTGCTATTTGCCTTGTGTAGGACAATGGGAACGCAATAGTGACTTTCCTTACCAGAAAACAACTCTTGTTCGTAGGACCAGAAACTGCATGTGATTCAACTCCAATTAAATAGGAAACAATCGCTAGCTCGCCTTACAAGAAACACACTCTGCTTTTGAGAAAAGAGCACTCTTCTACTCTACTGTGTTTCCTATAGGGCCAGAACAGTGAGCTTGCTCAGAACATAAGAACTGTGCTTCCTACACACACGGGCCATATCTAGTTCAACTCTGCTTAGGAAACTGACAAGAACAGTAGCTCCTCTTCAGTCCGATACACTGTACTTGCTGGGAACAGACGCGAGAGCTATTTGCACTGGGTATGGCAAGGGGAGCGCAATAGTGACTTTCCTTACCAGAAAACAACTCTTGCTCTTAGGACCAGAAACTGCATGTGATTCAACTCCATTTAGGACTGGGAAACAAACTCTAGCTCGCCTTACAAGAAACACACTCTGCTTTTGAGAAAAGAGCACTCTTCTACTCTACTGTGTTTCCTATGGTGTCCGAAAAGTGAGCTTGCTCAGAACAAAAGAACTGTGCTTCCTACACACATGGCCATATCTAGTTCAATTCTGCTTAGAAACCTGACAAGAACAGTAGATCCTCTTCAGTCCAATACACTGTACTAGCTGGGAACATACGCCAGTGCTATTTGTCCTGTGTATGGCAATGGCAGCGCAATAGTGACTCTTCTTAACATAAAACAACTCTTGCTCGTAGGACTAGAAACTGCATGTGATTCAACTCCATTTAGGACTAGGAAACAAACGCTAGCTTGCCTTACAAGAAACACACTCTGCTTTAGAAAAAAGAGCACTCTTCTACTCTACTGTGTTTCCTATAGGGCCAGAACAGTGAGCTTGGTCAGAACAAAAGAACTGTGCTTCCTACACACGGGCCATAACTATTTCAACTCTGCTTAGGAAACTGACAAGAACAGTAGCTCCTCTTCAGTCCGATACACTGTACTTGCTGGGAACAGACGCGAGTGCTATTTGCACTGTGTATGACAATGGGAGCACAATAGTGACTTTCCTTACCAGAAAACAACTCTTGCTCATAGGACCAGAAACTGCATGTGATTCAACTCCATTTAGGACTGGGATACAAATGCTAGCTCGCCTTACATGAAACACACTCTGCTTTTGAGAAAAGAGCACTCTTCTACTCTACTGTGCTTCCTATTGGGTCCGAACAGTGAGCTAGCTCAGAACAAAAGAACTGTGCTTCCTACACACACGGGCCATATCTAGTTCAACTCTGCTTAGGAAACTGACAAAAACAGTATCTCCTATTCAGTCCAATACACTGTACTTGCTGGGAAAAGACGCGAGTGCTATTTGCCTTGTGTAGGGCAATGGGAGCGCAATAGTGACTTTCCTTACCAGAAAACAACTCTTGTTCGTAGGACCAGAAACTGCATGTGATACAACTCCATTTAGGACTAGGAAACAAACGCTAGCTCGCCTTACAAAAACACACTCTGCTTTTGAGAAAAGAGCACGCCTCTACTCTGCTGTGTTTCCTATAGGGCCAGAACAGTGAGCTTGCTCAGAACATAAGAACTGTGCTTCCTACACACATGGGCCATATCATGTTCAACTCTGCTTAGGAAACTGACAAGAACAGTAGCTCCTCTTCAGTCCGATACACTGTACTTGCTGGGAACAGACGCGAGAGCTATTTGCACTGTGTATGGCAAGGGGAGCACAATAGTGACTTTCCTTACCAGAAAAAAACTCTTGCTCTTAGGACCAGAAACTGCATGTGATTCAACTCCATTTAGGACTGGGAAACAAACGCTAGCTCGCCTTACAAGAAACACACTCTGCTTTTGAGAAATTAGCACTCTTCTACTCTACTGTGTTTCCTATGGTGTCCGAACAGTGAGCTTGCTCAGAACAAAAGAACTGTGCTTCCTACACACACGGCCATATCTAGTTCAATTCTGCTTAGGAACCTGACAAGAACAGTCGATCCTCTTCAGTCCAATACACTGTACTTGCTGGGAACAGACGCCAGTGCTATTTGTCCTGTGTATGGCAATGGCAGCGCAATAGTGACTCTTCTTACCATAAAACAACTCTTGCTAGTAGGGCCAGAAACTGCATGTGATTCAACTCCATTTAGGACTGGGAAACAAATGCTAGCTAGCCTTACAAGAAACACACTCTGATTTTGAGAAAAGAGCACTCTTCTACTCTACTGTGCTTCCTATGGGGTCCGAACAGTGAGCTTGCTCAGAACAAAAGAACTGTGCTTCCTACACACGGGCCATATCTAGTTCAAATCTCCTTGGAAACTGACAAGAACAGTAGCTCCTCTTCAGTCCAAAACACTGTACTTTCGGGGAACAGACGCGAGTGCTAATTGCACTGCCTATGGCAATTGGAGCACAATAGTGACTCGTCTTACCAGAAAACAACTCTTGCTGTAGGAACAGAAACTGCATGTGATTCAACTCCATTTAGGACTGGGAAACAAAAGCTAGCTCACTTTACAAGAAACACACTCTGCTTTTGAGAAAAGAGCACTCTTCTACTCTACTGTGTTTCCTATAGGGCCAGAACAGTGAGCTTGCTCAGAACAAAAGAACTGTGCTTCCTACACACGGGCCATATCTAGTTCAACTCTGCTTAGGAAACTGACAAGAACAGTAGCTCCTCTTCAGTCCGATACACTGTACTTGCTGGGAACAGACACGAGTGCTATTTGCACTGTGTATAGCAATGGGAGCACAATAGTGACTTTCCTTACCAGAAAACAACTCTTGCTCTTAGGACCAGAAACTGCATGTGATTCAACTCCATTTAGGACTGGGAAACAAATGCTAGCTCGCCTTAAATGAAACACACTCTGCTTTTGAGAAAAGAGCACTCTTCTACTCTACTGTGCTTCCTATGGTGTCCGAACAGTGAGCTTGCTCAGAACAAAAGAACCGTGCTTCCTACATACACGGGCCATATCTAGTTCAACTCTGCTTAGGAATCTGACAAAAACAGTAGCTCCTCTTCAGTCCAATACACTGTACTTGCTTTGAACAGACGCATGTGCTATTTGCACTGTGTATGGCAATGGGAGCACAATAGTGACTTTCCTTACCAGAAAACAACTCTTGCTCGTAGGACTAGAAACTCCATGTGATTCCACTCCATTTAGGACTTGGAAACAAATGCTAGCTCGCCTTACAAGAAACACACTCTGCTTTAGAGAAAAGAGCACTCTTCTACTCTACTGTGTTTCCTATGGGGTCCAAACAGTGAGCTTGCTCAGAACAAAAGAACTGTGCTTAATACACACACGGACCACATCTAGTTCAACTCTGTTTAGGAAACTGACAAGAACAGTAGCTCCTATTCAGTCCAATACACTGTACTTGCTGGGAAAAGACGCGAGTGCTATTTGCCTTGTGTAGGGCAATGGTAGCGTAATAGTGACTTTCCTTACCAGTAAACAACTCTTGTTCGTAGGACCAGAAACTGCATGTGATTCAACTCCATTTAGGACTGGGAAACAAACTCTAGCTCGCTTTACAAGAAACACACTCTTCTTTTGAGAAAAGAGAACTCTTCTACTCTACTGTGTTTCCTATAGGGCCAGAACAGTGAGCTTGCTCAGAACATAAGAACTGTGCTTCCTACACACACGGGCCATATCTAGTTCAACTCTGCTTAGGAAACTGACAAGAACAGTAGCTCCTCTTCAGTCCGATACACTGTACTTGTGGGGAACAGAAGCGAGTGATATTTGCACTGTGTATGGCAATTGGAGCACAATAGTGACTTGTCTTAACAGAAAACAACTCTTGCTTGTTGGACAAAAAACTGCATGTGACTCAACTCCATTTAGGACTGGGAAACAAACGCTAGCTCGACTTCTAAGAAAAACACTCTGCTTTTGAGAAAAGAGCACTCTTCTACTCTACTGTGTTTCCTATGTGTTCCGAAGAGTGAGCATGCTCAGAAAAAAAGAACTGTGCTTCCTACACACACGGACCATATCTAGTTCAACTCTGCTAAGGAAACTGAGAAGAACAGTAGCTCCTCTTCAGTCCAATACACTGTACTTGCTGGGAACAGACGGGAGGGTTATTTGCACTGTGTATGGCAATGGGAGCGCAATAGTGACTTTCCTTACCAGAAAACAACTCTTGCTCGTAGGACCAAAAACTGCATGTGATTCCACTCCATTTAGGACTGGGAAACAAATGCTAGCTCGCCTTACAAAAACACACTCTGCTTTAGAGAAAAGAGCACTCTTCTACTCTACTGTGTTTCCTATGGGGTCCAAACAGTGAGCTTGCTCAGAACAAAAGAACTGTGCTTCCTACACACACGGACCATATCTAGTTCAACTCTGCTTAGGAAACTGACAAGAACAGTAGCTCCTATTCAGTCCAATACACTGTACTTGCTGGGAAAAGACGCGAGTGCTATTTGCCTTGTGCAGGGCAATGAGAGCGCAATAGTGACTTTCCCTACCAGAAAACAACTCTTGCTCGTAGGACCAGAAACTGCATGTGATTCAACTCCATTTAGGACTAGGAAACAAACGCAAGCTCGCCTTACAAGAAACACACTCTGCTTTTGAGATAAGAGCACTCTTCTACTCTACTGTGTTTCCTATTGGGTCAGAACAGTGAGCCTGCTCAGAACAAAAGAACTGTGCTTCCTACATACACGACCATATCTAGTTCAGTTCTGCTTAGGAACCTGACAAGAACAGTAGATCCTCTTCAGTCCAATACACTGTACTTGCTGGGAACAGACGCCAGTGCTATTTGTCCTGTGTATGGCAATGGCAGCACAATAGTGACTCTTTTTACCATAAAACAACTTTTGCTCATAGGACAAGAAACTGCATGTGATTCAACTCCATTTAGGACTGGAAAACAAAAGCTAGCTCACCTAACAAGAAACACACTCTGCTTTTGTGGAAAGAGCACTCTTCTACTCTACTGTGTTTCCTATAGGGCCAGAACAGTGAGCTTGCTCAGAACAAAAGAACTGTGCTTCCTACACACGGGCCATATCTAGTTCAACTCTGCTTAGGAAACTGACAAGAACAGTAGCTCCTCTTCAGTCTGATACACTGTACTTGCTGGGAACAGACGCGAGTGCTATTTGCACTGTGTACGGCAATTGGAGCGCAATAGTGACTTTCCTTTCCAGAAAACAACTCTTGCTCGTAGGAACAGAAACTGCATGTGATTCAACTCTATTTAGGACTGGGAAACAAATGCTAGCTCACCTTACATGAAACACACTCTGCTTTTGAGAAAAGAGCACTCTTCTACTCTACTGTGTTTCCTATGTGTTCCGAACAGTGAGCTTGCTCAGAACAAAAAAACTGTGCTTCCTACACACACGGCAATATCTACTTCAATTCTGCTTAGGAACCTGACAAGAACAGTAGCTCCTCTTCAGTCCGATACACTGTACTTGCTGGGAACAGACGCGAGGGCTATTTGCACTGTGTATGGCAATGGGAGCGCAATAGTGACTTTCCTTACCAGAAAACAACTCTTGCTCATAGGACCAGAAACTGCATGTGATTCCACTCCATTTAGGACTGGGAAGCAAACGCTAGCTCGCCTTACAAGAAACACACTCTGCTTTTGAGAAAAGAGCACTCTTCTACTCTACTGTGTTTCCTATGGTGTCAGAACAGTGAGCATGCTCAGAACAAAAGAACTGTGCTTCCTACACACATGGCCATATCTGTTCAATTCTGCGTAGGAACCTGACAAGTACAGTAGATCCTCTTCAGTCCAATACACTGTACGTGCTGGGAACAGACGCCAGTGCTATTTGTCCTGTCTATGGCAATGGCAGCACAATAGTGACTCTTCTTACCATAAAACAACTCTTGCTCGTAGGACCAGAAACTGCATGTGATTCAACTCCATTTAGGACTGGGAAACAAAAGCTAGCTCACCTTACAGAAACACACTCTGCTTTAGAGAAAAGAGCACTCTTCTACTCTACTGTGTTTCCTATAGGGCCAGAAGAGTGAGCTTGCTCAGAACAAAGAACTGTGCTTCCTACACACGGGCCATATCTACTTCAACTCTGCTTAGGAAACTGACAAGAACAGTAGCTCCTCTTCAGTCTGATACACTATACTTGCTGGGAACAGACGCGAGTGCTATTTGCACTGTGTATGGCAATGGGAGCGCAATAGTGACTTTCCTTTCCAGAAAACAACTCTTGCTCGTAGGACCAGAAACTGCATGTGATTTAACTCCATTTAGGACTGGGAAACAAATGCTAGCTCACCTTACATGAAACACTCTGCTTTTGAGAAAAGAGCACTCTTCTACTCTACTGTGTTTCCTATGTGTTCCGAACAGTGAGCTTGCTCAGAACAAAAAAACTGTGCTTCCTACACACACGGCCATATCTAGTTCAATTCTGCTTAGGAACCTGACAAGAACAGTAGCTCCTCTTCAGTCCGATACACTGTACTTGCTGGGAACAGATGCGAGAGCTATTTGCACTGTGTATGGAAATGGGAGCGCAATAGTGACTTTCCTTACCAGAAAAAAACTCTTGCTCGTAGGACCAGAAACTGCATGTGATTCAACTCCATTTAGGACTGGGAAAAAAATGCTAGCTCGCCTTACATAAAACACACTCTGCTTTTGAGAAAAGAGCACTCTTCTACTCTATTGTGCTTCCTATGGGGTCCGAACAGTGAGCTTGCTCAGAACAAAAGAACTGTGCTTCCTAAACACACGGGCCATATCTAGTTCAACTCTGGTTAGGAAACTGAGAAGAACAGTAGCTCCTCTTCAGTCCAATACACTGTACTTTCGGGGAACAGACGCGAGTGCTATTTGCCTTGTGTATGGCAATGGGAGTGTAACAGTGACTTTCCTTACCAGAAAACAACTCTTGTTCGTAGGACCAGAAACTGCATGTGATTCAACTCCATTTAGGACTGGGAAACAAACTCTAGCTCGCTTTACAAGAAACACACTCTGCTTTTGTGGAAAGAGCACTCTTCTACTCTACTGTGTTTCCTATAGGGCCAGAACAGTGAGCTTGCTCAGAACAAAAGAACTGTGCTTCCTACACACGGGCCATATCTAGTTCAACTCTGCTTAGGAAACTGACAAGAACAGTAGCTCCTCTTCAGTCTGATACACTGTACTTGCTGGGAACAGACGCGAGTGCTATTTGCACTGTGTACGGCAATGGGAGCGCAATAGTGACTTTCCTTTCCAGAAAACAACTCTTGCTCGTAGGAACAGAAACTGCATGTGATTCAACTCTATTTAGGACTGGGAAACAAATGCTAGCTCACCTTACATGAAACACACTCTGCTTTTGAGAAAAGAGCACTCTTCTACTCTACTGTGTTTCCTATGTGTTCCGAACAGTGAGCTTGCTCAGAACAAAAAAAACTGTGCTTCCTACACACACGGCAATATCTACTTCAATTCTGCTTAGGAACCTGACAAGAACAGTAGCTCCTCTTCAGTCCGATACACTGTACTTGCTGGGAACAGACGCGAGGGCTATTTGCACTGTGTATGGCAATGGGAGCGCAATAGTGACTTTCCTTACCAGAAAACAACTCTTGCTCGTAGGACCAGAAACTGCATGTGATTCCACTCCATTTAGGACTGGGAAGCAAACGCTAGCTCGCCTTACAAGAAACACACTCTGCTTTTGAGAAAAGAGCACTCTTCTACTCTACTGTGTTTCCTATGGTGTCAGAACAGTGAGCATGCTCAGAACAAAAGAACTGTGCTTCCTACACACATGGCCATATCTGTTCAATTCTGCGTAGGAACCTGACAAGTACAGTAGATCCTCTTCAGTCCAATACACTGTACGTGCTGGGAACAGACGCCAGTGCTATTTGTCCTGTCTATGGCAATGGCAGCACAATAGTGACTCTTCTTACCATAAAACAACTCTTGCTCGTAGGACCAGAAACTGCATGTGATTCAACTCCATTTAGGACTGGGAAACAAAAGCTAGCTCACCTTACAGAAACACACTCTGCTTTAGAGAAAAGAGCACTCTTCTACTCTACTGTGTTTCCTATAGGGCCAGAAGAGTGAGCTTGCTCAGAACAAAGAAATGTGCTTCCTACACACGGGCCATATCTACTTCAACTCTGCTTAGGAAACTGACAAGAACAGTAGCTCCTCTTCAGTCTGATACACTATACTTGCTGGGAACAGACGCGAGTGCTATTTGCACTGTGTATGGCAATGGGAGCGCAATAGTGACTTTCCTTTCCAGAAAACAACTCTTGCTCGTAGGACCAGAAAGTGCATGTGATTCAACTCCATTTAGGACTGGGAAACAAATGCTAGCTCACCTTACATGAAACACTCTGCTTTTGAGAAAAGAGCACTCTTCTACTCTACTGTGTTTCCTATGTGTTCCGAACAGTGAGCTTGCTCAGAACAAAAAAACTGTGCTTCCTACACACACGGCCATATCTAGTTCAATTCTGCTTAGGAACCTGACAAGAACAGTAGCTCCTCTTCAGTCCGATACACTGTACTTGCTGGGAACAGATGCGAGAGCTATTTGCACTGTGTATGGAAATGGGAGCGCAATAGTGACTTTCCTTACCAGAAAACAACTCTTGCTCGTAGGACCAGAAACTGCATGTGATTCAACTCCATTTAGGACTGGGAAAAAAATGCTAGCTCGCCTTACATAAAACACACTCTGCTTTTGAGAAAAGAGCACTCTTCTACTCTATTGTGCTTCCTATGGGGTCCGAACAGTGAGCTTGCTCAGAACAAAAGAACTGTGCTTCCTAAACACACGGGCCATATCTAGTTCAACTCTGGTTAGGAAACTGAGAAGAACAGTAGCTCCTCTTCAGTCCAATACACTGTACTTTCGGGGAACAGACGCGAGTGCTATTTGCCTTGTGTATGGCAATGGGAGTGTAACAGTGACTTTCCTTACCGGAAAACAACTCTTGTTCGTAGGACCAGAAACTGCATGTGATTCAACTCCATTTAGGACTGGGAAACAAACTCAAGCTCGCTTTACAAGAAACACACTCTGCTTTTGAGAAAAGAGTACTCTTCTACTCTACTGTGTTTCCTATAGGGCCAGAACAGTGAGCTTGCTCAGAACAAAAGAACTGTGCTTCCTACACACACGGGCCATATCTAGTTCAACTCTGCTTAGGAAACTGACAAGAACAGTAGCTCCTCTTCAGTCCGATACACTGTACTTGTGGGGAACAGAGGCGAGTGATATTTGCACTGTGTATGGCAATTGGAGCACAATAGTGACTTGTCTTAACAGAAAACAACTCTTGCTTGTTGGACAAAAAACTGCATGTGACTCAACTCCATTTAGGACTGGGAAACAAACGCTAGCTCGACTTCCAAGAAACACACTCTGCTTTTGAGAAAAGAGCACTCTTTTACTCTACTGTGTTTCCTATGTGTTCCGAACAATGAGCTTGCTCAGAACAAAAAAACTGTGCTTCCTACACACACGGCCATATCTAGTTCAAGTCTGCTTAGGAACCTGACAAGAACAGTAGATCCTCTTCAGTCCAATACACTCTGCTTGCTGGGAACAGACGCCAGTGCTATTTGTCCTGTGTATGTTAATGGCAGCGCAATAGTGACTCTTCTTACCAGAAAACAACTCTTGCTCATAGGACCAGAAACTGCATGTGATTCAACTCCACTTAGGACTGGGAAACAAACTCTAGCTCGTTTTACAAGAAACACACTCTGCTTTTGAGAAAAGTGCACCCTTCTACTCTACTGTGTTTCCTATAGGTCCAAAACAGTGAGCTTGCTCAGAAAAAAAGAACTGTGCTTCCTACACACACGGACCATATCTAGTTCAATTCTGCTTAGGAACCTGACAAGAACAGTAGCTCCTCTTCAGTCCAATACACTGTACTTGCTGGGAATAGACGCGAGAGCTATTTGCACTGTGTATGGCAATGGGAGCGCAATAGTGACTTTCCTTACCAGAAAACAACTCTTGCTCGTAGGACCAGAAACTGCATGTGATTCAACTCCATTTAGGACTGGGAAACAAATGCTAGCTCACCTTACATGAAACACACTCTGGTTTAGAGAAAAGAGCACTCTTCTACTCTACTGTGCTTCCTATGGGGTCCGAACGGTGAGCTTGCTCAGAACAAAAGAACTGTGCTTCCTACACACATGGGCCATATCTAGTTCAACTCTGCTTAGGAAACTGAGAAGAAAAGAATCTCCTCTTCAGTCCAATACACTGTACTTGCGGGGAACAGACGAGAGTGCTATTTGCACTGTGTATGGCAATTGGAGCACAATAGTGACTCCTCTTATCGGAAAACAACTCTTGCTCTTAGGACCAGAAACTGCATGTGACTCAACTCCATTTAGGAATTGGAAACAAAGGCTAGCTCGCCTTACAAGAAATACACTCTGCTTTTGAGAAAAGAGCACTCTTCTACTCTACTGTGTTTCCTATTGGGTCCGAACAGTGAGCCTGCTCAGAACAAAAGAACTGTGCTACCTACATACACGACCATATCTAGTTCAGTTCTGCTTAGGAACCTGACAAGAGCAGTAGATCCTCTTCAGTCCAATACACTGTACTTGCTGGGAACAGACGCCAGTGCTATTTGTCCTGTGTATGTCAATGGCAGCGTAATAGTGACACATCTTACCATAAAACAACTTTTGCTCGTAGGACCAGAAACTACATGTGATTCAACTCCATTTAGGACTGGGAAACAAAAGCTAGCTCACCTTACAAGAAACACACTCTTCTTTTGTGGAACGAGCACTCTTCTACTCTACTCTGTTTCCTATAGGGCCAGAACAGTGAGCTTGCTCAGAACTAAAGAACTGTGCTTCCTACGCACGGGCCATATCTAGTTCAACTCTGCTTAGGAAACTGACAAGAACAGTAGCTCCTCTTCAGTCTGATACACTGTACTTGCTGGGAACAGACGCGAGTGCTATTTGCACTGTGTATGGCAATGGGAGCACAATAGTGTCTTTCCTTTCCAGAAAACAACTCTTGCTCGTAGGAACAGAAACTGCATGTGATTCAACTCCATTTAGGACTGGGAAACAAATGCTAGCTCACCTTACATGAAACACACTCTGCTTTTGAGAAAAGAGCACTCTTCTACTCTACTGTGTTTCCTATGTGTTCCGAACAGAGAGCTTGCTCAGAAAAAAAGAATTGTGCTTCCTAAACACACGGGCCATATCTAGTTCAACTCTGGTTAGGAAACTGAGAAGAACAGTAGCTCCTCTTCAGACCAATACACTGTACTTTCGGGGAACAGACGCGTGTGCTATTTGCCTTGTGTAGGGCAATGGGAGTGTAATAGTGACTTTCCTTACCAGAAAACAACTCTTGTTCGTAGGACCAGAAACTGCATGTGATTCAACTCCATTTAGGACTGGGAAACAAACTCTAGCTCGCTTTACAAGAAACACACTCTGCTTTTGAGAAAAGAGCACTCTTCTACTCTACTGTGTTTCCTATAGGGCCAGAACAGTGAGCTTGCTCAGAACATAAGAACTGTGCTTCCTACACACACGGGCCATATCTAGTTCAACTCTGCTTAGGAAACTGACAAGAACAGTAGCTCCTCATCAGTCCGATACACTGTACTTGTGGTGAACAGAAGCGAGTGATATTTGCACTGTGTATGGCAATTGGAGCACAATAGTGACTTGTCTTAACAGAAAACAACTCTTGCTTGTTGGACAAAAACTGCATGTGACTCAACTCCATTTAGGACTGGGAAACAAACGCTAGCTTGACTTCCAAGAAACACACTCTGCTTTTGAGAAAAGAGCACTCTTTTACTCTACTGTGTTTCCTAGGTGTTCCGAACAGTGAGCTTGCTCAGAACAAAAAAACTGTGCTTCCTAAACACACGGCCATATCTAGTTCAATTCTGCTTAGGAACCTGACAAGAACAGTAGATCCTCTTCAGTCCAATACACTCTACTTGCTGGGAAGAGACGCCAGTGCTATTTGTCCTGTGTATGTCAATGGCAGCGCAATAGTGACTCTTCTTACCATAAAACAACTCTTGCTCGTAGGACCAGAAACTGCATGTGATTCAACTCCATTTAGGACTGGGAAACAAACTCTAGCTCGCTTTACAAGAAACACACTCTGCTTTTGAGAAAAGAGCACTCTTCTACTCTACTGTGTTTCCTATTGGGTCCGAATAGTGAGCCTGCTCAGAACAAAAGAACTGTGCTTCCTACATACACGAACATATCTAGTTCAGTTCTGCTTAGGAACCTGACAAGAACAGTAGATCCTCTTCAGTCCAATACACTGTACTTTCTGGGAACAGACGCCAGTGCTATTTGTCCTGTGTATGGCAATGGCAGCGCAATAGTGACACATCTTACCATAAAACAACTTTTGCTCGTAGGACCAGAAACTGCATGTGATTCAACTCCATTTAGGACTGGGAAACAAAAGCTAGCTCACTTACAAAAACACACTCTGCCTTTGTGGAAAGAGCACTCTTCTACTCTACTGTGTTTCCTATAGGGCCAGAACAGTGAGCTTGCTCAGAACAAAAGTACTGTGCTTCCTACGCACGGGCCATATCTAGTTCAACTCTGCTTAGGAAACTGACAAGAACAGTATCTCCTCTTCAGTCTGATACACTGTACTTGCTGGGAACAGACGCGAGTGCTATTTGCACTGTGTATGGAAATGGGAGCGCAATAGTGACTTTCCTTACCAGAAAACAACTCTTGCTTGTAGGACCAGAACCTGCATGTGATTCACCTCCACTTAGGACTGGGAAACAAATGCTAGCTCGCCTTCCATGAAACACACTCTGCTTTTGAGAAAAGAGCACTCTTATACTCTACTGTGCTTCCTATGGGATCCAAACAGTGAGCTTGCTCAGAACAAAAGAACTGTGCTTCCTAAACACACGGGCCATATCTAGTTCAACTCTGGTTAGGAAACTGAGAAGAACAGTAGCTCCTCTTCAGTCCAATTCACTGTACTTTCGGGGAACAGACGCGAGTGCTATTTGCCTTGTGTAGGGCAATGGGAGTGTAATAGTGACTTTCCTTACCAGAAAACAACTCTTGTTCGTAGGATCAGAAACTGCATGTGATTCAACTCCATTTAGGACTGGGAAACAAACTCTAGCTCGCTTTACAAGAAACACACTCTGCTTTTGAGAAAAGAGCACTCTTCTACTCTACTGTGTTTCCTATAGGGCCAGAACAGTGAGCTTGCTCAGAACATAAGAACTGTGCTTCCTACACACACGGGCCATATCTAGTTCAACTCTGCTTAGGAAACTGACAAGAACAGTAGCTCCTCTTCAATCCGATACACTGTACTTGTGGGGAACAGAAGCGAGTGATATTTGCACTGTGTATGGCAATTGGAGCACAATAGTGACTTGTCTTAACAGAAAACAACTCTTGCTTGTTGGACAAAAAACTGCATGTGACTCAACTCCATTTAGGACTGGGAAACAAACGCTAGCTCGACTTCCAAGAAACACACTCTGCTTTTGAGAAAGGAGCACTCTTTTACTCTACTGTGTTTCCTATGTGTTCTGAACAGTGAGCTTGCTCAGAACAAAAAAACTGTGCTTCCTACACACACGGCCATATCTAGTTCAAGTCTGCTTAGGAACCTGACAAGAACAGTAGATCCTCTTCAGTCCAATACACTCTACTTGCTGGGAACAGACGCCAGTGCTATTTGTCCTGTGTAAGTCAATGGCAGCGCAATAGTGACTCTTCTTACCAGAAAACAACTCTTGCTCGAAGGACCAGAAACTGCATGTGATTCAACTCCATTTAGGACTGAGAAACAAACTCTAGCTCGCTTTACAAGAAACACTCTCTGCTTTTGAGAAAAGTGCACTCTTCTACTCTACTGTGTTTCCTATAGGTCCAAAACAGTGAGCTTGCTCAGAGAAAAAGAAATGTGCTTCCTACACACACGGACCATATCTAGTTCAATTCTGCATAGGAACCTGACAACAACAGTAGCTCCTCTTCAGTCCAATACACTGTACTTGCTGGGAACAGATGCGAGTGCTATTTGCACTCTGTATGGCAATGGGAGCGCAATAGTGACTTTCCTTACCAGAAAACAACTCTTGCTCGTAGGACCAGAAACTGCATGTGATTCCACTCCATTTAGGACTGGGAAACAAATGCTAGCTCGCCTTACATGAAACACACTCTGCTTTAGAGAAAAGAGCACTCTTCTACTCTACTGTGCTTCCTATGGGGTCTGAACAGTGAGCTTGCTCAGAGCAAAAGAACTGTGCTTCCTACACACATGGGCCATATCTAGTTCAACTCTGTTTAGGAAACTGAGAAGAAAATTATCTCCTCTTCAGTCCAATACAATGCACTTGCGGGGAACAGACGCGAGTGCTGTTTGCACTGTGTATGGCAATTGGAGCACAATAGTGACTCCTCTTACCGGAAAACAACTCTTGCTCTTAGGACCAGAAACTGCATGTGACTCAACTCCATTTAGGAATGGGAAACAAACGCTAGCTCGCCTTACAAGAAACACACTCTGCTTTTGAGAAAAGAGCACTCTTCTACTCTACTGTGTTTCCTATTGGGTCCGAACAGTGAGCCTGCTCAGAACAAAAGAACTGTGCTTCCTACATACACGACCATATCTAGTTCAGTTCTGCTTAGGAACCTGACAAGAACAGTAGATCCTCTTCAGTCCAATACACTGTACTTTCTGGGAACAGACGCAAGTGCTATTTGTCCTGTGTATGGCAATGGCAGAGCAATAGTGACTCATCTTACCATAAAACAACTTTTGCTCGTAGGACCAGAAACTGCATGTGATTCAACTCCATTTAGGACTGGGAAACAAAAGCTAGCTCACCTTACAAGAAACACACTCTGCTTTTGTGGAAAGAGCACTCTTCTACTCTACTGTGTTTCCTATAGGGCCAGAACAGTGAGCTTGCTCAGAACAAAAGAACTGTGCTTCCTACACACGGGCCATATCTAGTTCAACTCTGCTTAGGAAACTGACAAGAACAGTAGCTCCTCTTCAGTCTGATACACTGTACTTGCTGGGAACAGACGCGAGTGCTATTTGCACTGTGTATGGCAATGGGGGCACAATAGTGACTTTCCTTACCAGAAAACAACTCTTGCTCGTAGGACCAGAAACTGCCTGTGATTCAACTCCATTTAGGACTGGGAAACAAATGCTAGCTCGCCTTACATGAAACACACTCTGCTTTTGAGTAAAGAGCACTCTTCTACTCTACTGTGTTTCCTATGAGGTCCGAACAGTGAGCATGCTCAGAACAAAAGAACTGTGCTTCCTACACACACGGGGCACATCTAGTTCAACTCTGCTTAGGAAACTGACAAGAACAGTAGCTCCTATTCAGTCCAATACACTGTACTTGCTGGGAAAATACAAGAGTGCTATTTGCCTTGTGTAGGGCAATGCGAGCATAATAGTGACTTTCCTTACCAGAAAACAACTCTTGTTCGTAGGATCAGAAACTGCATGTGATTCAACTCCACTTAGGACTGGGAAACAAACTCTAGCTCGCTTTACAAGAAACACACTTTGCTTTTGAGAAAAGAGCACTCTTCTACTCTACTGTGTTTCTTATAGGGCCAGAACAGTAAGCTTGCTCAGAACATAAGAACTGTGCTTCCTACACACACGGGCCATAACTAGTTCAACTCTGCTTAGGAAACTGACAAGAACAGTAGCTCCTCTTCAGTCCGATACACTGTACTTGTGGGGAACAGAAGCGAGTGATATTTGCACTGTGTATGGCAATTGGAGCACAATAGTGACTTGTCTTAACAGAAAACAACTCTTTCTTGTTGGACAAAAAACTGCATGTGACTCAACTCCATTTAGGACTGGGAAACAAACGCTAGCTCGACTTCCAAGAAACACACTCTGCTTTTGAGAAAAGAGCACTCTTCTACTCTACTGTGTTTCCTATGTGTTCCGAACAGTGAGCTTGCTCAGAACAAAAAAACTGTGCTTCCTACACACACGGCCATATCCAGTTCAAGTCTGTTTAGGAACCTGACAAGAACAATAGATCCTCTTCTGTCTAATACACTCTACTTGCTGAGAACAGACGCCAGTGCTATTTGTCCTGTGTATGTCAATGGCAGCGCAATAGTGACTCTTCTTATCAGAAAACAACTCTTGCTCGAAGGACCAGAAACTGCATGTGATTCAACTCCATTTAGGACTGGGAAACAAACTCTAGCTCGCTTTACAAGAAACACACTCTGCTTTTGAGAAAAGAGCACTCTTCTACTCTACAGTGTTTCCTATAGGGCCAGAACAGTGAGCTTGCTCAGAACAAAAGAACTGTGCTTCCTACACACACGGACCATATCTAGTTCAACTCTGCTTAGGAAACTGAGAAGAACAGTAGCTCCTCTTCAGTCCAATACACTGTACTTGCTGGGCACAGACGGGAGGGCTATTTGCACTGTGTATGGCAATGGGAGCGCAATAGTGTCTTTCCTTACCAGAAAACAACTCTTGCTCGTAGGACCAGAAACTGCATGTGATTTCACTCCATTTAGGACTGGGAAACAAATGCTAGCTCGCCTTACAAAAACACACTCTGCTTTAGAGAAAAGAGCACTCTTCTACTCTACTGTGTTTCCTATGGGGTCCAAACAGTGAGCTTGCTCAGAACAAAAGAACTGTGCTTCCTACACACGGACCATATCTAGTTCAACTCTGCTTAGGAAACTGACAAGAACAGTAGCTCCTGTTCAGTCCAATACACTGTACTTGTTTCGAAAAGACGCGAGTGCTATTTGCCCTGTGTAGGGCAATGGGAGCGCAATAGTGACTTTCCCTACCAGAAAACAACTCTTGCTTGTAGGACCAGAAACTGCATGTGATTCAACTCCATTTAGGACTAGGAAACAAACGCTAGCTCGCCTTACAAAAACACACTCTGCTTTTGAGAAAAGAGCACTCTTCTACTCTACTGTGTTTCCTATGGTGTCCGAACAGGGAGCTTGCTCAGAACAAAAGAACTGTGCTTCCTACAAACAAGGCCATATCTGTTCAATTCTGCTTAGGAACTGACAAGTACAGTAGATCCTCTTCAGTCCAATACTCTGTACGTGCTGGGAACAGACGCCAGTGCTATTTGTCCTGTGTATGGCAATGGCAGCACAATAGTGACTCTTCTTACCATAAAACAACTCTTGCTCGTAGGACCAGAAACTGCATTGATTCAACTCCATTTAGGACTGGGAAACAAAAGCTAGCTCACCTTGCAGAAACACACTCTGCTTTAGAGAAAAGAGCACTCTTCTACTCTACTGTGTTTCCTATAGGGCCAGAACAGTGAGCTTGGTCAGAACAAAGAACTGTGCTTCCTACACACGGGCCATATGTAGTTCAAATCTGCTTAGGAAACTGACAAGAACAGTAGCTCCTCTTCACTCTGATACACTGTACTTGCTGGGAACAGACGCGAGTGCTATTTGCACTGTGTATGGCAATGGGAGCGCAATAGTGACTTTCCTTTCCAGAAAACAATTCTTGCTCGTAGTTTAGAAACTGCATGTGATTCAACTCCATTTAGGACTGGGAAACAAATGCTAGCTTGCCTTACATGAAACACACTCTGCTTTTGAGAAAAGAGCACTCTTCTACTCTACTGTGTTTCCTATGTGTTCCGAACAGTGAGCTTGCTCAGACAAAAAAACTGTGCTTCCTACACACACGGCCATATCTAGTTCAATTCTGCTTAGGAACCTGAAAAGAACAGTAGCTCCTCTTCAGTCCGATACACTGTACTTGCTGGGAACAGATGCGAGGGCTATTTGCACTGTGTATGGAAATGGGAGCGCAATAGTGACTTTCCTTACCAGAAAACAACTCTTGCTCGTAGGACCAGAAACTGCATGTGATTCAACTCCATTTAGGACTGGGAAACAAATGCTAGCTCGCCTTCCATGACACACTCTGCTTTTGAGAAAAGAGCACTCTTCTACTCTACTGTGTTTCCTATGGGGTCCGAACAGTGAGCTTGCTCAGAACAAAAGAACTGTGCTTCCTACACACACGGGCCATATCTAGTTCAACTCTGCTTAGGATACTCACAAGAACACTAGCTCCTCTTCAGTCCAATACACTGTACTTTCGGGGAACAGACGCGAGTGCTATTTGCACTGTGTATGGCAATTGGAGCACAATAGTGTCTTGTCTTACCAGAAACAACTCTTGCTCGTAGGACAAAAAACTACATGTGACTCAACTCCATTTAGGAATGGGAAACAAACGCTAGCTCGACTTCCAAGAAACACACTCTGCTTTTGAGAAAAGAGCACTCTTCTACTCTACTGTGTTTCCTATGTGTTCCGAACAGTGAGCTTGCTCAGAACAAAAAAACTGTGCTTCCTACACACACGGCCATATCTAGTTCAATTCTGCTTAGGAACCTGACAAGAACAGTAGATTCTCTTCAGTCCATTACCCTGTACTTGCTGGGAACAGACGCCAGTGCTATTTGTCCTGTGTATGGCAATGGCAGAGCAATAGTGACTCTTGTTACCATAAAACAACTCTTGCTCGTAAGACTAGAAACTGCATGTGATTCAACTCCATTTAGGACTGGGAAACAAACGCTATCTCGCCTTACAATAAACACACTCTGCTTTAGAGAAAAGAGCACTCATCTACTCTACTGTGTTTCCTATAGGGCCAGAACAGTGAGCTTGCTCAGAACAAAAGAACTGTGCTTCCTACACAGAGCCATAACTAGTTCAACTCTGCTTAGGAAACTGACAAGAACAGTAGCTCCTCTTCTTTCCAATACACTGTACTTGCTGGGAACAGACGGGAGGGCTATTTGCACTGTGGATGGCAATGGGAGCAAAATAGTGACTTTCCTTACCAGAAAACAGCTCTTGTTCATAGGACCAGAAACTGCATGTGATTCAACTCCATTTAGGACTGGGAAACAAATGCTAGCTCACCTTACATGAAACACACTCTGCTTTTGAGTAAAGAGCACTCTACTACTCTACTGTGTTTCCTATGAGGTCCGAACAGTGAGCTTGCTCAGAACAAAAGAACTATGCTTCCTACACACACGGGCCATATCTAGTTCAACTCTGCTTAGGAAACTGACAAGAACAGTAGCTCCTCTTCAGTCCAATACACTGTACTTGCTGGCAACAGGCACATGTGCTATTTGAACTGTGTATGGCAATGGGAGCGCAATAGTGACTTTCCTTACCAGAAAACAACTCTTGCTCGTAGGACTAGAAACTGCATGTGATTCCACTCCATTTAGGACTGGGAAACAAACGCTAGCTCGACTTCCAAGAAACACACTCTGCTTTTGAGAAAAGAGCACTCTTCTACTCTACTGTGTTTCCTATGTGTTCCGAACAGTGAGCTTGCTTGGAACAAAAAAACTGTGCTTCCTACACACACGGCCATATCTAGTTCAATTCTGCTTAGGAACCTGACAAGAACAGTAGATCCTCTTCAGTCCATTACTGTACTTGCTGGGAACAGCCGCCAGTGCTATTTGTCCTGTGTATGGCAATGGCAGAGCAATAGTGACTCTTGTTACCATAAAACATCTCTTGCTCGTAAGACTAGAAACTGCATGTGATTCAACTCCATTTAGGACTGGGAAACAAACGCTACCTCGACTTCCAAGAAACACACTCTGCTTTTGAGAAAACAGCACTCTTCTACTCTACTGTGTTTCCTATGTGTTCCGAACAGTGAGCTTGCTCAGAACAAAAAAACTGTGCTTCCTACACACACGGCCATATCTAGTTCAAGTCTGTTTAGGAACACGACAAGAACAGTAGATCCTCTTCTGTCTAATACACTCTACTTGCTGAGAACAGACGCCAGTGCTATTTGTCCTGTGTATGTCAATGGCAGCGCAACAGTGACTCTTCTTACCAGAAAACAACTCTTGCTCGTAGGACCAGAAACTGCATGTTATTCAACTCCATTTAGGACTGGGAAACAAATGCTAGCTCGCCTTACAAAAACACACTCTGCTTTAGAGAAAAGAGCACTCTTCTACTCTACTGTGTTTCCTATGGGGTCCAGACAGTGAGCTTGCTCAGAACAAAAGAACTGTGCTTCCTACACACACGGACCATATCTAGTTCAACTCTGCTTAGGAAACTGACAAGAACAGTAGCTCCTATTCAGTCCAATACACTGTACTTGCTGCGAAAAGACGCGAGTGCTATTTGCCTTGTGTAGGGCAATGGGAGCGCAATAGTGACTTTCCCTACCAGAAAACAACTCTTGCTCGTAGGACCAGAAACTGCATGTGATTCACCTACATTTAGGACTAGGAAACAAACGCTAGCTCGCCTTACAAAAACACAGTCTGCTTTTGAGAAAAGAGCACTCTTCTACTCTACTGTGTTTCCTATGGTGTCCGAACAGTGAGCATGCTCAGAACAAAAGAACTGTGCTTCCTACACACATGGCCATATCTGTTCAATTCTGCTTAGGAACCTGACAAGTACAGTAGATCCTATTCAGTCCAATACTCTGTACGTGCTGGGAACAGACGCCAGTGCTATTTGTCCTGTGTATGGCAATGGCAGCACAATAGTGACTCTTCTTACCATAAAACAACTCTTGCTCGTAGGACCAGAAACTGCATTGATTCAACTCCATTTAGGACTGGGAAACAAAAGCTATCTCACCTTACAGAAACACACTCTGCTTTAGAGAAAAGAGCACTCTTCTACTCTACTGTGTTTCCTATAGGGCCAGAACAGTGAGCTTGCTCAGAACAAAGAACTGTGCTTCCTACACACGGGCCATATCTAGTTCAAATCTGCTTAGGAAACTGACAAGAACAGTAGATCCTTTTCAGTCTGATACACTGTACTTGCTGGGAACAGACGCGAGAGCTATTTGCACTGTGTATGGCAATGGGAGCGCAATAGTGACTTTCCTTTCCAGAAAACAATTCTTGCTCGTAGTTTAGAAACTGCATGTGATTCAACTCCATTTAGGACTGGGAAACAAATGCTAGCTCGCCTTACATAAACACACTCTGCTTTTGAGAAAAGAGCACTCTTCTACTCTACTGTGTTTCCTAAGGGGTCCGAACATTGAGCTTGCTCAGAACAAAAGAACTGTGCTTCCTACACACACGGCCATATCTAGTTCAATTCTGCTTAGGAACCTGACAAGAACAGTAGATCCTCTTCAGTCCATTACCCTGTACTTGCTGGGAACAGCCGCCAGTGCTATTTGTCCTGTGTATGGCAATGGCAGAGCAATAGTGACTCTTGTTACCATAAAACATCTCTTGCTCGTAAGACTAGAAACTGCATGTGATTCAACTCCATTTAGGACTGGGAAACAAACGCTACCTCGACTTCCAAGAAACACACTCTGCTTTTGAGAAAACAGCACTCTTCTACTCTACTGTGTTTCCTATGTGTTCCGAACAGTGAGCTTGCTCAGAACAAAAAAACTGTGCTTCCTACACACACGGCCATATCTAGTTCAAGTCTGTTTAGGAACACGACAAGAACAGTAGATCCTCTTCTGTCTAATACACTCTACTTGCTGAGAACAGACGCCAGTGCTATTTGTCCTGTGTATGTCAATGGCAGCGCAACAGTGACTCTTCTTACCAGAAAACAACTCTTGCTCGTAGGACCAGAAACTGCATGTTATTCAACTCCATTTAGGACTGGGAAACAAATGCTAGCTCGCCTTACAAAAACACACTCTGCTTTAGAGAAAAGAGCACTCTTCTACTCTACTGTGTTTCCTATAGGGCCAGAACAGTGAGCTTGCTCAGAACAAAGAACTGTGCTTCCTACACACGGGCCATATCTAGTTCAAATCTGCTTAGGAAACTGACAAGAACAGTAGATCCTTTTCAGTCTGATACACTGTACTTGCTGGGAACAGACGCGAGAGCTATTTGCACTGTGTATGGCAATGGGAGCGCAATAGTGACTTTCCTTTCCAGAAAACAATTCTTGCTCGTAGTTTAGAAACTGCATGTGATTCAACTCCATTTAGGACTGGGAAACAAATGCTAGCTCGCCTTACATAAACACACTCTGCTTTTGAGAAAAGAGCACTCTTCTACTCTACTGTGTTTCCTAAGGGGTCCGAACATTGAGCTTGCTCAGAACAAAAGAACTGTGCTTCCTACACACACGGCCATATCTAGTTCAATTCTGCTTAGGAACCTGACAAGAACAGTAGATCCTCTTCAGTCCATTACCCTGTACTTGCTGGGAACAGACACCAGTGCTATTTGGCCTGTGTATGGCAATGGCAGAGCAATAGTGACTCTTGTTACCATAAAACAACTCTTGCTCGTAAGACTAGAAACTTCATGTGATTCAACTCCATTTAGGACTGGGAAAAAAACGCTAGCTCGCCTTACAAGAAACACACTCTGCTTTAGAGAAAAGAGCACTCTTCTACTCTACTGTGTTTCCTATAGGGCCAGAACAGTGAGCTTGCTCAGAACAAAAGAACTGTGCTTCCTACACAGAGCCATAACTAGTTCAACTCTGCTTAGGAAACTGACAAGAACAGTAGCTCCTCTTCTGTCCAATACACTGTACTTGCTGGGAACAGTCGGGAGGGCTATTTGCACTGTGGATGGCAATGGGAGCAAAATAGTGACTTTCCTTACCAGAAAACAGCTCTTGTTCGTAGGACCAGAAACTGCATGTGATTCAACTCCATTTAGGACTGGGAAACAAATGCTAGCTCACCTTACATGAAACTCACTCTGCTTTTGAATAAAGAGCACTCTACTACTCTACTGTGTTTCCTATGAGGTCCGAACAGTGAGCTTGCTCAGAACAAAAGAACTGTGCTTCCTACACACAGGGGCCATATCTAGTTCAACTCTGCTTAGGAAACTGACAAGAACAGTAGCTCCTCTTCAGTCCAATACACTGTACTTGCTGGGAAAAGACGCGAGTGCTTTTTGCCTTGTGTAGGGCAATGGGAGCGCAATAGTGACTTTCCTTACCAGAAAACAACTCTTGTTTGTAGGACCAGAAACTGCATGTGATTCAACTCCATTTAGGACTGGGAAACAAACTCTAGCTCGCTTTACAAGAAACACACTCTGCTTTTGAGAAAAGAGCACTCTTCTACTCTACTGTGTTTCCTATGGGTTCCAAACAGTGAGCGTGCTCAGAACAAAAGAACTGTGCTTCCTACACACACGGACCATATCTAGTTCAACTCTGCTTAGGAAACTGACAAGAACAGTAGCTCCTCTTCAGTCAGATACACTGTACTTGCTGGGAACAGACGCGAGTGCTATTTGCACTGTGGATTGCAATGGGAGCAAAATAGTGACTTTTCTTACCAGAAAACAGCTCTTGCTCGTAGGACCGGAAACTGCCTGTGATTCAACTCCATTTAGGACTGGGAAACAAACTCTAGCTCGCTTTACAAGAAACCCACTCTGCTTTTGAGAAAAGAGCACTCTTCTACTCTCCTGTGTTTCCTATAGGGACAGAAGAGTGAGCTTGCTCAGAGAAAAAGAACTGGGCTTCCTACACACGGGCCATATCTAGTTCAACTCTGCTTAGGAAACTGACAAGAAAAGTAGCTCCTCTTCAGTCCAATACACTGTACTTGCTGGGAACAGACGGGAGGGCTATTTGCACTGTGTATGGCAATGGGATTGCAATAGTGACTTTCCTTACCAGAAAACAACTCTTGCTCGTAGGACCAGAAACTGCATGTGATTCAACTCCATTTAGGACTAGGAAACAAACGCTAGCTCGCCTTACAAAAACACACTCTGCTTTAGAGAAAAGAGCACTCTTCTACTCTACTGTGTTTCCTATAGGGCCAGAACAGTGAGCTTGCTCAGAACAAAGAACTGTGCTTCCTACACACGGGCCATATCTAGTTTAACTCTGCTTAGGATACTGACAAGAACAGTAGATCCTCTTCAGTCCGATACACTGTACTTGCTGGCATCAGGCACATGTGCTATTTGAACTGTGTATGGCAATGGGAGCGCAATAGTGACTTTCCTTACCAGAAAACAACTCTTGCTCATAGGACTAGAAACTGCATGTGATTCCACTCCATTTAGGACTGGGAAACAAATGCTAGCTCGCCTTACAAGAAACACACTCTGCTTTAGAGAAAATAGCACTCTTCTACTCTTCTGTGTTTCCTTTAGGGCCAGAACAGTGAGCTTGCTCAGAAAAAAAGAACTGTGCTTCCTACACACACGGGCCATATCTAGTTCAAGTCTGCTTAGGAACCTGAGAAGAACAGTAGATCCTCTTCAGTCCAATACACTCTACTTGCTGGGAACAGACGCCAGTGCTATTTGTCCTGTGTATGGCAATGGCAGCACAATAGTGACTCTTCTTACCAGAAAACAACTCTTGCTCGTAGGACCAGAAACTGCATGTGATTCAACTCCATTTAGGACTGGGAAACAAACTCTAGCTCGCTTTAAAAGAAACACACTCTGCTTTTGAGAAAAGAGCACTCTTCTAATCTACTGTGTTTCCTATAGGGCCAGAACAGTGAGCTTGCTCAGAAAAAAAGAACTGTGCTTCCTACACACACGGGCCATATCGAGTTCAACTCTGCTTAGGAAACTGAGAAGAACAGTAGCTCCTCTTCCGTCCAATACACTGTACTTGCTGGGAACAGACGGGAGGGCTATTTGCACTGTGTATGGCAATGGGAGCACAATAGTGACTTTCTTTACCAGAAAACAACTCTTGCTCCTAGGACCAGAAACTGCATGTGATTCCACTCCATTTAGGACTGGGAAACAAACGCTAGCTCGCCTCACAAGAAACACACTCTGCTTTAGAGAAAAGAGCACTCTTCTACTCTACTGTGTTTCCTATGGGGTCCAAACAGTGAGCTTGCTCAGAACAAAAGAACTGTGCTTCCTACACTCACGGACCATATCTAGTTCAACTCTGCTTAGGAAACTGACAAGAACAGTAGCTCCTATTCAGTCCAATACACTGTACTTGCTGGGAACAGACGCGAGTGCTATTTGCCTTGTGTAGGGCAATGGGAGTGCAACAGTGACTTTCCTTACCAGAAAACAACTCTTGCTCGTAGGACCAGAAACTGCATGTGATTCAACTCCATTTAGGACTAGGAAACAAACGCTAGCTCGCCTTACAAAAACACACTCTGCTTTTGAGAAAAGAGCACTCTTCTACTCTACTGTGTTTCCTATGGTGTCCGAACAGTGAGCTTGCTCAGAACAAAAGAACTGTGCTTCCTACACACATGGCCATATCTGTTCAATTCTGCTTAGGAACCTGACAAGAACAGTAGATCCTCTTCAGTCCAATACACTGTACGTGCTGGGAACAGACCCCAGTGCTATTTGTCCTGTGTATGGCAATGGCAGCACAATAGTGACTCTTCTTACCATAAAACAACTCTTGCTCGTAGGACCAGAAACTGCATGTGATTCAACTCCATTTAGGACTGAAAAACAAAAGATAGCTCACCTTACAGAAACACACTCTGCTTTAGAGAAAAGAGCATTCCTCTACTCTACTGTGTTTCCTATAGGGCCAGAACAGTGAGCTTGCTCAGAACAAAGAACTGTGCTTCCTACACACGGGCCATATCTAGTTCAACTCTGCTTAGGAAACTGACAAGAACAGTAGCTCCTATTCAGTCCAATACACTGTACTTGCTGGGAAAAGACGCGCGTGCTATTTGCCTTGTGTAGGGCAATGGGAGCGTAATAGTGACTTTCTTTACCAGAAAACAACTCTTGTTCCAAGACCAGAAACTGCATGTGATTCAACTCCATTTAGGACTGGGAAACAAATGCTAGCTCGCTTTACAAGAAACACACTCTTCTTTTGAGAAAAGAGCACTCTTCTACTCTACTGTGTTTCCTATAGGGCCAGAACAGTGAGCTTGCTCAGAACATAAGAACTGTGCTTCCTACACACACGGGCCATATCTAGTTCAACTCTGCTTAGGAAACTGACAAGAACAGTAGCTCCTCTTCAGTCCGATACACTGTACTTGTGAGGAACCGAAGCGAGTGATATTTGCACTGTGTATGGCAATTGGAGCACAATAGTGACTTGTCTTAACAGAAAACAACTCTTGCTTGTTGGACAAAAAACTGCATGTGACTCAACTCCATTTAGGACTGGGAAACAAACGCTACCTCGACTTCCAAGAAACACACTCTGCTTTTGAGAAAAGAGCACTCTTCTACTCTACTGTGTTTCCTATGTGTTTCGAACAGTGAGCTTGCTCAGAACAAAAAAACTGTGTTTCCTACACATACGGCCTATCTAGTTTAAGTCTGCTTAGGAACCTGACAAGAACAGTAGATCCTCTTCAGTCCAATACACTCTACTTGCTGGGAACAGATGCCAGTGCTATTTGTCCTGTGTATGTCAATGGCAGTGCAATAGTGACTCTTCTTACCAGAAAACAACTCATGCTCGTAGGACCAGAAACTGCATGTGATTCAACTCCATTTAGGACTGGGAAACAAACTCTAGCTCGCTTTACAAGAAACACACTCTGCTTTTGAGAAAAGAGCACTCTTCTACTCTACTGTGTTTCCTATAGGGCCAGAACAGTGAGCTTGCTCAGAAAAAAAGAACTGTGCTTCCTACACACACGGACCATATCTAGTTCAACTCTGCTTAGGAAACTGAGAAGAACAGTAGCTCCTCTTCAGTAAAATACACTGTATTTGCTGGGAACAGACGGGAGGGCTATTTGCACTGTGTATGGCAATGGGAGCGCAATAGTGACTTTCCTTACCAGAAAACAACTCTTGCTCGTAGGACCAGAAACTGCATGAGATTCCACTCCATTTAGGACTTTGAAAAAAATGCTAGCTCGCTTTACAAAAACACACTCTGCTTTAGAGAAAAGAGCACTCTTCTACTCTACTGTGTTTCCTATAGGGCCAGAACAGTGAGCTTGCTCAGAAAGAAAGAACTGTGTTTCTTACACACACAGACCATATCTAGTTCAACTCTGCTTAGGAAACTGACAAGAACACTAGCTCCTCTTCAGTCCAATACACTGCACTTTCGGGGAACAGACGCGAGTGCTATTTGCACTGTGTATGGCAATTGGAGCACAATAGTGACTTGTCTTACCAGAAAACAACTCTTGCTCGTAGGACAAAAAACTGCATGTGACTCAACTCAATTTAGGACTGGGAAAGAAATGCTAGCTCGACTTCCAAGAAACACACTCTGCTTTTGAGAAAAGAGCACTCTTCTACTCTACTGTGTTTCCTATGGTATCCGAACAGTGAGCTTGCTCAGAACAAAAAAACTGTGCTTCCTACACACACGGCCATATCTAGTTCAACTCTGCTTAGGAACCTGACAAGAACAGTAGATCCTCTTCAGTCCATTACACTGTACTTGCTGGGAACAGACGCCAGTGCTATTTGTCCTGTGTATGGCAATGGCAGAGCAATAGTGACTCTTGTTACCATAAAACAAGTCTTGCTCGTAAGACTAGAAACTGCATGTGATTCAACTCCATTTAGGACTAGGAAACAAACGCTAGCTCGCTTTACAAGAAACACACTCTGCTTTAGAGAAAAGAGCACTCTTCTACTCTACTGTGTTTCCTATAGGGCCTGAACAGTGAGCTTGCTCAGAACAAAAGTACTGTGCTTCCTACACAGGGCCATATCTAGTTCAACTCTGCTTAGGAAACTGACAAGAACAGTAGCTCCTCTTCAGTCCGATACACTGTACTTGTGGGGAACAGAAGCGAGTGATATTTGCACAGTGTATGGAATTTTGAGCACAATAGTGACTTGTCTTACCAGAAAACAACTCTTGCTCGTTGGACAAAAAACTGCATGTGACTCAACTCCATTTAGGACTGGGAAACAAACTCTAGCTCGCTTTACAAGAAACACACTCTGCTTTTGAGAAAAGAGCACTCTTCTACTCTACTGTGTTTCCTATAGGGCCAGAACAGTGAGCTTGCTCAGAAAAAAAGAACTGTGTTTCTTACACACACAGACCATATCTAGTTCAACTCTGCTTAGGAAACTGAGAAGTACAGTAGCTCCTCTTCAGTCCAATACACTGTATTTGCTGGGAACAGACGGGAGGGCTATTGGCACTGTGTATGGCAATGGGAGCACAATAGTGACTTTCCTTACCAGAAAACAACTCTTGCTCGTAGGACCAGAAAATGCATGTGATTCCACTCCATTTAGGACTGGGAAACAAATGCTAGCTCGCCTTACAAAAACACACTCTGCTTTAGAGAAAAGAGCACTCTTCTACTCTACTGTGTTTCCTATGGGGTCCAAACAGTGAGCTTGCTCAGAACAAAAGAACTGTGCTTCCTACACACACGGACCATATCTAGTTCAACTCTGCTTAGGAAACTGACAAGAACAGTAGCTCCTCTTCAGTCAGATACACTGTACTTGCTGGGAACAGACGCGAGAGCTATTTGCACTAAGTATGGCAAGGGGAGCACAATAGTGACTTTCCTTACCAGAAAACAACTCTTGCTCTTAGGACCAGAAACTGCATGTGATTCCACTCCATTTAGGACTGGGAAACAAATGCTAGCTTGCCTTACAAAAACACACTCTGCTTTAGAGAAAAGAGCACTCTTCTACTTTACTGTGTTTCCTATAGGGCCAGAACAGTGAGCTTGCTCAGAACAAAAGAACTGTGCTTCCTACACACATGTATCATATCTAGTTCAACTCTGCTTAGGAAACTGACAAGAACCGTAGATCCTCCTCAGTCCGATACACTGTACTTGCTGGAAACAGACGCCAGTGCTATTTGCACTGTGTATGGCAATGGGAGCGCTATAGTGACTTTCCTTACCAGAAAACAACTCTTGCTCGTAGGACCAGAAACTGCATGTGATTCAACTCCATTTAGGACTGGGAAACCAATGCTAGCTCGCCTTACATGAAACACACTCTGCTTTTGAGAAAAGAGCACTCTTCTACTCTACTGTGTTTCCTATGGGGTCCGAACAGTGAGCTTGCTCAGAACAAAAGAACTGTGCTTCCTACACACGGGGCATATCTAGTTCAACTCTAGTTAGGAAACTGACAAGAACACTAGCTCCTCTTCAGTCCAATACACTGTACTTGCAGGGAACAGACGTGAGTGCTATTTGCACTGTGTATGGCAATTGGAGCACAATAGTGACTTGTCTTACCAGAAAACAACTCTTGCTCGTAGGACAAAATACTGCATGTGACTCAACTCCATTTAGGACTGCGAAACAAACACTAGCTCGATTTCCAAGAAACACACTCTGCTTTTGAGAAAAGAGCACTCTTCTACTCTACTGTGTTTCCTATGTGTTCCGAACAGTGAGCTTGCTCAGAACAAAAAAACTGTGCTTCCTACACACACGGCCATATCTAGTTCAAGTCTGCTTAGGAAACTGACAAGAACACTAGCTCCTCTTCAGTCCAATACACTCTACTTGCGGTGAACATACGCGAGTGCTATTTGCACTGTGTATGGCAATTGCAGCACTATAGTGACTTGTCTTTACAGAAAAAAACTCTTGCTCATAGGTCAAAAAACTGCATGTGACTCAACTCCATTTAGGACTGGGAAGCAAACGCTAGCTCAACTTCCAAGAAACACACTCTGCTTTTCAGAAAAGAGCACTCTTCTACTCTACTGTGTTTCATATGTGTTCCGAAAAGTGAGCTTGCTCAGAACAAAAAAACTGTGCTTCCTAAACACACGGGCATATCTAGTTCAAGTCTGCTTAGGAACCTGACAAGAACAATAGATCCTCTTCAGTCCAATACACTGTACTTGCTGGGAACAGACGGGAGGGCTATTTGCACTGTGTATGGCAATGGGAGCACAATAGTGACTTTCCTTACCAGAAAACAACTCTTGCTCGTAGGACTAGAAACTGCTTGTGATTCAACTCCATTTAGGACTGGGAATCCAATGCTAGCTCGCCTTACAAAAAACACACTCTGCTTTAGAGAAAATAGCACTCTTCTACTCTACTGTGTTTGCTATGAGGTCCGAACAGTGAGCCTCTCAGAATGAAAGAACTGTGCTTCCTACACACACGGACCATATCTAGATCAACTCTGCTTAGGAAACTGAGAAGAACAGTAGCTCCTCTTCAGTCCAATACACTGTACTTGCTAAGAACAAACGCGAGTGCTGTTTGTCCTGTGTATGGCAATTGCAGCGCAATAGTGACTCTTCTTACCATAAAACAACTCTTGGTCGTAGGACCAGAAACTGCATGTGATACAACTCCATTTAGGACTGGGAAACAAACGCTAGCTCACCTTACAAGAAACACACTCTGCTTTAGAGAAAAGAGCACTCATCTACTCTACTGTGTTTCCTAGGAGGTCCGAACAGTGAGCTTGCTCAGAACAAAAGAACTGTGTTTCTTACACACACGGACCATATCTAGTTCAACTCTGCTTAGGAAACTGAGAAGAACAGTAGCTCCTCTTCAGTCCGATACACTGTACTTGTGGGGAACCGAAGCGAGTGATATTTGCACTGTGTATGGCAATTGGAGCACAATAGTGACTTGTCTTAACAGAAAAAAACTCTTGCTTGTTGGACAAAAAACTGCATGTGACTCAACTCCATTTAGGACTGGGAAACAAACGCTACCTCGACTTCCAAGAAACACACTCTGCTTTTGAGAAAAGAGCACTCTTCTACTCTACTGTGTTCCTATGTGTTTCGAAAAGTGAGCTTGCTCAGAACAAAAAAACTGTGCTTCCTACACACGGCCTATCTAGTTTAAGTCTGCTTAGGAACCTGACAAGAACAGTACATCCTCTTCAGTCCAATACACTCTACTTGCTGTGAACAGACGCCAGTGCTATTTGTCCTGTGTATGTCAATGGCAGCGCAATAGTGACTCTTCTTACCAGAAAACAACTCATGCTCGTAGGACCAGAAACTGCATGTGATTCAACTCCATTTAGGACTGGGAAACAAACTCTAGCTCGCTTTACAAGAAACACACTCTGCTTTTGAGAAAAGAGCACTCTTCTACTCTACTGTGTTTCCTATAGGGCCAGAACAGTGAGCTTGCTCAGAAAAAAAGAACTGTGCTTCCTACACACACGGAACATATCTAGTTCAACTCTGCTTAGGAAACTGAGAAGAACAGTAGCTCCTCTTCAGTAAAATACACTGTACTTGCTGGGAACAGACGGGAGGGCTATTTGCACTGAGTATGGCAATGGGAGCGCAATAGTGACTTTCCTTACCAGAAAACAACTCTTGCTCGTAGGACCAGAAACTGCATGTGATTCCACTCCATTTAGGACTAGGAAAAAATGCTAGCTCGCTTTACAAGAAACACACTCTGCTTTAGAGAAAAGAGCACTCTTCTACTCTACTGTGTTTCCTACGGGGTCCGAACAGTGAGCTTGCTCAGAACAAAAGAACTGTGCTTCCTACACACACGGGCCATATCTAGTTCAACTCTGCTTAGGAAACTGACAAGTACAGTCGCTCCTCTTCATTCCAATACACTGTACTTGTGGAAAATATACGCGAGGGCTATTTGCACTGTGTATGGCAATTGAAGCACTATAGTGACTTGTCTTAACAAAAAACAACTCTTGCTCGTAGGACAAAAAACTGCATGTGACTCAACTCCATTTAGGACTGGGAAACAAACGCTAGCTCGACTTCCAAGAAACACACTCTGCTTTTCAGAAAAGAGCACTCTTCTACTCTACTGTGTTTCCCATGTATTACGAAAAGTGAGCTTGCTCAGAATAAAAAAACTGTGCTTCCTACACACACGGCCATATCTAGTTCAAGTCTGCTTAGGAACCTGACAAGAACAGTAGATCCTCTTCAGTCCAATACACTGTACTTTCTGGGAACAGACGCCAGTGCTATTTGTCCTGTGTATGGCAATGGCAGCACAATAGTGACTCTTCTTACCAGAAAACAACTCTTGCTCGTAGGACAAAAAACTGCATGTGATTCAACTCCATTTAGGTCTGGGAAACAAACTCTAGCTCACTTTACAAGAAACACACTCTGCTTTTGAGAAAAGAGCACTCTTCTAATCTACTGTGTTTCCTATAGGGCCAGAACAGTGAGCTTGCTCAGAAAAAAAGAACTGTGCTTCCTACACACACGGGCCATATCGAGTTCAACTCTGCTTAGGAAACTGAGAAGAACAGTAGCTCCTCTTCCGTCCAATACACTGTACTTGCTGGGAACAGACAGGAGGGCTATTTGCACTGTGTATGGCAATGGGAGCACAATAGTTACTTTCTTTACCAGAAAACAACTCTTGCTCGTAGGACCAGAAACTGCATGTGATTCCACTCCATTTAGGACTGGGAAACAAACGCTAGCTCGCCTTACAAGAAACACACTCTGCTTTAGAGAAAAGAGCACTCTTCTACTCTACTGTGTTTCCTATGGGGTCCGAACAGTGAGCTTGCTCAGAACAAAAGAACTGTGCTTCCTACACACACGGGCCATATCTAGTTCAACTCTGCTTAGGAAACTGACAAGAACACTAGCTCCTCTTCAGTCCAATACACTGTACTTTCGGGGAACAGACGCGAGTGCTATTTGCACTGTGTATGGCAATTGGAGCACAATAGTGACTTGTCTTACCAGAAAACAACTCTTGCTCCTACGACAAAAAACTGCATGTGACTCAACTCCATTTAGGACTGGGAAAGAAATGCTAGCTCGACTTCCAAGAAACACACTCTGCTTTTGAGAAAAGAGCACTCTTCTACTCTACTGTGTTTCCTATGTGTTCCGAACAGTGAGCTTGCTCAGAACAAAAAAACTGTGCTTCCTACACACACGGCCATATCTAGTTCAATTCTGCTTAGGAACCTGACAAGAACAGTAGATCCTCTTCAGTCCATTACACTGTACTTGCTGGGAACAGACGCCAGTGCTATTTGTCCTGTGTATGGCAATGGCAGAGCAATAGTGACTCTTGTTACCATAAAACAACTCTTGCTCGTAAGACTAGAAACTGCATGTGATTCAAATCCATTTAGGACTGGGAAACAAACGCTAGCTCGCCTTACAAGAAACACACTCTGCTTTAGAGAAAAGAGCACTCTTCTACTCTACTGTGTTTCCTATAGGGCCAGAACAGTGAGCTTGCTCAGAACAAAAGAACTGTGCTTCCTACACAGGGCCATATCTAGTTCAATTCTGCTGAGGAAACTGAGAAGAACAGTAGCTCCTCTTCAGTCCGATACACTGTACTTGTGGGGAACAGAAGCGAGTGATATTTGCACAGTGTATGGCAATTGGAGCACAATAGTGACTTGTCTTACCAGAAAACAACTCTTGCTCGTTGGACAAAAAACTGCATGTGACTCAACTCCATTTAGGACTGGGAAACAAACGCTAGCTCGACTTCCAAGAAACACTCTGCTTTTGAGAAAAGAGCACTCTTCTACTCTACTGTGTTTCCTATGTGTTCCGAACAGTGAGCTTGCTTAGAACAAAAAAACTGTGCTTCCTACACACACGGCCATATCTAGTTCAAGTCTGCTTAGGAACCTGACAAGAACAGTAGATCCTCTTCAGTCCAATACACTGTACTTGCTGGGAACAGACGGGAGGGCTATTTGCACTGTGTATGGCAATGGGAGCGCAATAGTGACTTTCTTTACCAGAAAACAACTCTTGCTCGTAGGACCAGAAACTGCATGTGATTCCACTCCATTTAGGACTGGGAAACAAACGCTAGCTCGCCTTACAAAAACACACTCTGCTTTAGAGAAAAGAGCACTCTTCTACTCTACTGTGTTTCCTATGGGGTCCAAACAGTGAGCTTGCTCAGAACAAAAGAACTGTGCTTCCTACACACACGGACCATATCTAGTTCAACTCTGCTTAGGAAACTGACAAGAACAGTAGCTCCTATTCAGTCCAATACACTGTATTTGCTGGGAAAAGATGCGAGTGCTATTTGCTTTTTGTAGGGCAATGGGAGCGCAACAGTGACTTTCCTTACCAGAAAACAACTCTTGCTCATAGGACCAGAAACTGCATGTGATTCAACTCCATTTAGGACTAGGAAACAAACGCTAGCTCGCCTTACAAAAACACACTCTGCTTTTGAGAAATGAGCACTCTTCTACTCTACTGTGTTTCCTATGGTATCCGAACAGTGAGCTTGCTCAGAACAAAAGAACTGTGCTTCCTACACACATGGCCATATCTGTTCAATTCTGCTTAGGAACCTGACAAGAACAGTAGATCCCCTTCAGTCCAATACACTGTACGTGCTGGGAACAGACGCCAGTGCTATTTGTCCTGTGTATGGCAATGGCAGAGCAATAGTGACTCTTCTTACCATAAAACAACTCTTGCTCGTAGGACCAGAAACTGCATGTGATTCAACTCCATTTAGGACTGGGAAACAAAAGCTAGCTCACCTTACAGAAACACACTCTGCTTTAGAGAAAAGAGCACTCTTCTACTCTACTGTGTTTCCTATTGGGCCAGAACAGTGAGCTTGCTCAGAACAAAAGAACTGTGCTTCCTACACACACTGGCCATATCTAGTTCAACTCTGCTTAGGAAACTGACAAGTACAGTCGCTCCTCTTCAATCCAATACACTGTACTTGCGGAAAACATACGCGAGGGCTATTTGCACTGTGTATGGCAATTGAAGCACTATGGTGACTTGTCTTAACAAAAAACAACTCTTGCTCGTAGGACAAAAAACTGCATGTGACTCAACTCCATTTAGGACTGGGAAACAAACGCTAGCTCGACTTCCAAGAAACACACTCTGCTTTTCAGAAAAGAGCACTCTTCTACTCTACTGTGTTTCCTATAGGGCCAGAACAGTGAGCTTGCTCAGAAAAAAAGAACTGTGCTTCCTACACACACGGGCCATATCGAGTTCAACTCTGCTTAGGTAACTGAGAAGAACAGTAGCTCCTCTTCCGTCCAATACACTGTACTTGCTGGGAACAGACGGGAGGGCTATTTGCACTGTGTATGGCAATGGGAGCACAATAGTGACTTTCTTTACCAGAAAACAACTCTTGCTCGTAGGACCAGAAACTGCATGTGATTCAACTCCATTTAGGACTGGGAAACAAACGCTAGCTCGCCTTACAAGAAACACACTCTGCTTTAGAGAAAAGAGCACTCTTCTACTCTACTGTGTTTCCTATGGGGTCCAAACAGTGAGCTTGCTCAGAACAAAAGAACTGTGCTTCCTACACACACGGACCATATCTAGTTCAACTCTGCTTAGGAAACTGACAAGAACAGTAGCTCCTATTCAGTCCAATACACTGTACTTGCTGGGAACAGACGCGAGTGCTATTTGCCTTGTGTAGGGCAATGGGAGTGCAACAGTGACTTTCCTTACCAGAAAACAACTCTTGCTCGTAGGACCAGAAACTGCATGTGATTCAACTCCATTTAGGACTAGGAAACAAACGCTAGCTCGCCTTACAAAAACACACTCTGCTTTTGAGAAAAGAGCACTCTTCTACTCTACTGTGTTTCCTATGGTGTCCGAACAATGAGCTTGCTCAGAACAAAAGAACTGTGCTTCCTACACACATGGCCATATCTGTTCAATTCTGCTTAGGAACCTGACAAGAACAGTAGATCCTCTTCAGTCCAATACACTGTACGTGCTGGGAACAGACCCCAGTGCTATTTGTCCTGTGTATGGCAATGGCAGCACAATAGTGACTCTTCTTACCATAAAACAACTCTTGCTCGTAGGACCAGAAACTGCATGTGATTCAACTCCATTTAGGACTGAAAAACAAAAGCTAGCTCACCTTACAGAAACACACTCTGCTTTAGAGAAAAGAGCATTCCTCTACTCTACTGTGTTTCCTATAGGGCCAGAACAGTGAGCTTGCTCAGAACAAAGAACTGTGCTTCCTACACACGGGCCATATCTAGTTCAACTCTGCTTAGGAAACTGAGAAGAACAGTAGCGCCTCTTCAGTCCAATACACTGTACTTGCTGGGAAAAGACGCGCGTGCTATTTGCCTTGTGTAGGGCAATGGGAGCGTAATAGTGACTTTCCTTACCAGAAAACAACTCTTGTTCCTAGGACCAGAAACTGCATGTGATTCAACTCCATTTAGGACTGGGAAACAAATGCTAGCTCGCTTTACAAGAAACACACTCTTCTTTTGAGAAAAGAGCACTCTTCTACTCTACTGTGTTTCCTATAGGGCCAGAACAGTGAGCTTGCTCAGAACTTAAGAACTGTGCTTCCTATACACACGGGCCATATCTAGTTCAACTGTGCTTAGGAAACTGACAAGAACAGTAGCTCCTCTTCAGTCCGATACACTGTACTTGTGAGGAACCGAAGCGAGTGATATTTGCACTGTGTATGGCAATTGGAGCACAATAGTGACTTGTCTTAACAGAAAACAACTCTTGCTTGTTGGACAAAAAACTGCATGTGACTCAACTCCATTTAGGACTGGGAAACAAACGCTACCTCGACTTCCAAGAAACACACTCTGCTTTTGAGAAAAGAGCACTCTTCTACGCTACTGTGTTTCCTATGTGTTTCGAACAGTGAGCTTGCTCAGAACAAAAAAACTGTGCTTCCTACACATACGGCCTATCTAGTTTAAGTCTGCTTAGGAACCTGACAAGAACAGTAGATCCTCTTCAGTCCAATAAACTCTACTTGCTGGGAACAGACGCCAGTGCTATTTGTCCTGTGTATGTCAATGGCAGTGCAATAGTGACTCTTCTTACCAGAAAACAACTCATGCTCGTAGGACCAGAAACTGCATGTGATTCAACTCCATTTAGGACTGGGAAACAAACTCTAGCTCGCTTTACAAGAAACACACTCTGCTTTTGAGAAAAGAGCACTCTTCTACTCTCCTGTGTTTCCTATAGGGCCAGAACAGTGAGCTTGCTCAGAAAAAAAGAACTGTGCTTCCTACACACACGGACCATATCTAGTTCAACTCTGCTTAGGAAACTGAGAAGAACACTAGCTCCTCTTCAGTAAAATACACTGTACTTGCTGGGAACAGACGGGAGGGCTATTTGCACTGTGTATGGCAATGGAAACGCAATAGTGACTTTCCTTACCAGAAAACAACTCTTGCTCGTAGGACCAGAAACTGCATGAGATTCCACTCCATTTAGGACTGGGAAAAAAATGCTAGCACGCTTTACAAAAACACACTCGGCTTTAGAGAAAAGAGCACTCTTCTACTCTACTGTGTTTCCTATGGGGTCCGAACAGTGAGCTTGCTAAGAACAAAAGAACTGTGCTTCCTACACACACGGGCCATATCTAGTTCAACTCTGCTTAGGAAACTGACAAGAACACTAGCTCCTCTTCAGTCCAATACACTGCACTTTCGGGGAACAGACGCGAGTGCTATTTGCACTGTGTATGGAATTGGAGCACAATAGTGACTTGTCTTACCAGAAAACAACTCTTGCTCGTAGGACAAAAAACTGCATGTGACTCAACTCCATTTAGGACTGGGAAAGAAATGCTAGCTCGACTTCCAAGAAGCACACTCTGCTTTTGAGAAAAGAGCACTCTTCTACTCTACTGTGTTTACTATGTGTTCCGAACAGTGAGCTTGCTCAGAACAAAAAAACTGTTCTTCCTACACACACGGCCATATCTAGTTCAACTCTGCTTAGGAACCTGACAAGAACAGTAGATCCTCTTCAGTCCATTACACTGTACTTGCTGGGAACAGACGCCAGTGCTATTTGTCCTGTGTATGGCAATGGCAGAGCAATAGTGACTCTTGTTACCATAAAACAAGTTTTGCTCGTAAGACTAGAAACTGCATGTGATTCAACTCCATTTAGGACTGGGAAACAAATGCTAGCTCGCTTTACAAGAAACACACTCTGCTTTAGAGAAAAGAGCACTCTTCTACTCTACTGTGTTTCCTATAGTGCCAGAACAGTGAGCTTGCTCAGAACAAAAGAACTGTGCTTCCTACACAGGGCCATATCTAGTTCAACTCTGCTTAGGAAACTGACAAGAACAGTAGCTCCTCTTCAGTCCGATACACTGTACTTGTGTGGAACAGAAGCGAGTGATATTTGCACAGTGTATGGAATTTTGAGCACAATAGTGACTTGTCTTACCAGAAAACAACTCTTGCTCGTTGGACAAAAAACTGCATGTAACTCAACTCCATTTAGGACTGGGAAACAAACTCTAGCTCGATTTACAAGAAACACACTCTGCTTTTGAGAAAAGAGCACTCATCTACTCTACTGTGTTTCCTATAGGGCCAGAACAGTGAGCTTGCTCAGAAAAAAAGAACTGTGTTTCTTACACACACAGACCATATCTAGTTCAACTCTGCTTAGGAAACTGAGAAGAACAGTAGCTCCTCTTCAGTCCAATACACTGTATTTGCTGGGAACAGACGGGAGGGCTATTGGCACTTTGTATGGCAATGGGAGCACAATAGTGACTTTCCTTACCAGAAAACAACTCTTGCTCGTAGGACCACAAAATGCATGTGATTCCAATCCATTTAGGACTGGGAAACAAATGCTAGCTCGCCTTACAAAAACACACTCTGCTTTAGAGAAAAGAGCACTCTTCTACTCTACTGTGTTTCCTATGGGGTCCAAACAGTGAGCTTGCTCAGAACAAAAGAACTGTGCTTCCTACACACACGGACCATATCTAGTTCAACTCTGCTTAGGAAACTGACAAGAACAGTAGCTCCTCTTCAGTCAGATACACTGTACTTGCTGGGAACAGACGCGAGAGCTATTTGCACTAAGTATGGCAAGGGGAGCACAATAGTGACTTTCCTTACCAGAAAACAACTCTTGCTCTTAGGACCAGAAACTGCATGTGATTCCACTCCATTTAGGACTGGGAAACAAATGCTAGCTTGCCTTACAAAAACACACTCTGCTTTAGAGAAAAGAGCACTCTTCTACTCTACTGTGTTTCCTATAGGGCCAGAACAGTGAGCTTGCTCAGAACAAAAGAACTGTGCTTCCTACACACGGGCCATATCTAGTTCAACTCTGCTTAGGAAACTGACAAGAACCGTAGATCCTCCTCAGTCCGATACACTGTACTTGCTGGAAACAGACGCCAGTGCTATTTGCACTGTGTATGGCAATGGGAGCGCTATAGTGACTTTTCTTACCAGAAAACAACTCTTGCTCGTAGGACCAGAAACTGCATGTGATTCAACTCCATTTAGGACTGGGAAACCAATGCTAGCTCGCCTTACATGAAACACACTCTGCTTTTGAGAAAAGAGCACTCTTCTACTCTACTGTGTTTCCTATGGGCTGAACAGTGAGCTTGCTCAGAACAAAAGAACTGTGCTTCCTACACACGGGCCATATCTAGTTCAACTCTAGTTAGGAAACTGACAAGAACACTAGCTCCTCTTCAGTCCAATACACTGTACTTGCAGGGAACAGACGTGAGTGCTATTTGCACTGTGTATGGCAATTGGAGCACAATAGTGACTTGTCTTACCAGAAAACAACTCTTGCTCGTAGAACAAAATACTGCATGTGACTCAACTCCATTTAGGACTGCGAAACAAACACTAGCTCGATTTCCAAGAAACACACTCTGCTTTTGAGAAAAGAGCACTCTTCTACTCTACTGTGTTTCCTATGTGTTCCGAACAGTGAGCTTGCTCAGAACAAAAAAACTGTGCTTCCTACACACACGGCCATTTCTAGTTCAAGTCTGCTTAGGAAACTGACAAGAACACTAGCTCCTCTTCAGTCCAATACACTGTACTTGCGGTGAACATACGCGAGTGCTATTTGCACTGTGTATGGCAATTGCAGCACTATAGTGACTTGTCTTTACAGAAAAAAACTCTTGCTCATAGGTCAAAAAACTGCATGTGACTCAACTCCATTTAGGACTGGGAAGCAAACGCTAGCTCAACTTCCAAGAAACACACTCTGCTTTTCAGAAAAGAGCACTCTTCTACTCTACTGTGTTTCATATGTGTTCCGAAAAGTGAGCTTGCTCAGAACAAAAAAACTGTGCTTCCTAAACACACGGGCATATCTAGTTCAAGTCTGCTTAGGAACCTGACAAGAACAATAGATCCTCTTCAGTCCAATACACTGTACTTGCTGGGAACAGACGCCAGTGCTATATGTCCTGTGTATGGCAATGGCAGCACAATAGTGACTCTTCTTACCAGAAAACAACTCTTGCTCGTAAGACCAGAAACTGCTTGTGATTCCACTCCATTTAGGACTGGGAAACAAACTCTAGCTTGCTTTACAAGAAACACTCTCTGCTTTTGAGAAAAGAGCACTCTTCTACTCTACTGTGTTTCCTATAGGGCCAGAACAGTGAGCTTGCTCAGAAAAAAAGAACTGTGCTTCCTAAACACACGGGCCATATCTAGTTCAACTCTGCTTAGGAAAATGAGAAGAACAGAAGCTCCTCTTCAGTCCAATACACTGTACTTGCTGGGAACAGACGGGAGGGCTATTTGCACTGTGTATGGCAATGGGAGCACAATAGTGACTTTCCTTACCAGAAAACAACTCTTGGTCGTAGGACCAGAAACTGCATGTGATTCCACTCCATTTAGGACTGGGAAACAAAAGCAGCTCGCCTTACAAGAAACACACTCTGCTTTAGAGAAAAGAGCACTCTTCTACTCTACTGTGTTTCCTATGGGGTCCAAACAGTGAGCTTGCTCAGAACAAAAGAACTGTGCTTCCTACACACAAGGACCATATCTAGTTCAACTCTGCTTAGGAAACTGACAAGAACAGTAGCTCCTATTCAGTCCAATACACTGTACTTGTTGGGAACAGACGCGAGTGCTATTTGCCTTGTGTAGGGCAATGGGAGCACAATAGTGACTTTCCTTACCAGAAAACAACTCTTGTTCATAGGTCCAGAAACTGCATGTGATTCAACTCCATTTAGGACTAGGAAACAAACGCTAGCTCGCCTTACAAAAACACACTCTGCTTTTGAGAAAAGAGCACTCTTCTACTCTACTGTGTTTCCTATGGTGTCCGAACAGTGAGCTTGCTCAGAACAAAAGAACTCTGCTTTCTACACACACTGCCATATATAGTTCAATTCTGCTTAGGAACCTGACAAGAACAGTAGATCCTCTTCAATCCAATACACTGTACTTGCTGGGAACAGAAGCCAGTGCTATTTGTCCTGTGTATGGCAATGGCAGCGCAATAGTGACTATTCTTACCATAAAACAATTCTTGCTCGTAGGACCAGAAACTGCATGTGATTCCACTCCATTTAGGACTGGGAAACAAATGCTAACTCGCCTTACAAGAAACACACTCTGCTTTAGAGAAAAGAGCACTCTTCTACTCTACTGTGTTTCCTATGAGATCCGAACAGTAAGCTTGCTCAGAACAAAAGAACTGTGCTTCCTACACTCACGGGCCATATCTAGTTCAACTCTGCTTCGGAAACTGAGAAGAACAGTAGCTCCTCTTCAGTCCAATACACTGTACTTGCTGGGAACAGACGCCAGTGCTTTTTTTCCTGTGTATGGCAATGGCAGCGCAATAGTGACTCTTCTTACTTAAAACAACTCTTGCTCGTAGGACTAGAAACTGCTTGTGATTCAACTCCATTTAGGACTGGGAATCCAATGCTAGCTCGCCTTACAAAAAACACACTCTGCTTTAGAGAAAATAGCACTCTTCTACTCTACTGTGTTTGCTATGAGGTCCGAACAGTGAGCCTCTCAGAACGAAAGAACTGTGCTTCCTACACACACGGACCATATCTAGATCAACTCTGCTTAGGAAACTGAGAAGAACAGTAGCTCCTCTTCAGTCCAATACACTGTACTTGCTAAGAACAAACGCGAGTGCTATTTGTCCTGTGTATGGCAATTGCAGCGCAATAGTGACTCTTCTTACCATAAAACAACTCTTGCTCGTAGGACCAGAAACTGCATGTGATACAACTCCATTTAGGACTGGGAAACAAACGCTAGCTCGCCTTACAAGAAACACACTCTGCTTTAGAGAAAAGAGCACTCATCTACTCTACTGTGTTTCCTAGGATGTCCGAACAGTGAGCTTGCTCAGAACAAAAGAACTGTGCTTCCTACACATACGGGCCATATCTAGTTCAACTCTGCTTAGGAAACTGACAAGAACAGTAGCTCCTCTTCAGTCCAATACACTGTACTTGCTGGGAACAGACGCGAGTGCTATTTGCCTTGTGTAGGGCAATGGGAGCGCAATAGTGACTTTCCTTACCAGAAAACAACTCTTGTTTGTAGCACCAGAAACTGCATGTGATTCAACTCCATTTAGGACTGGGAAACAAACTCTAGCTCGCTTTACAAGAAACACACTCTGCTTTTGAGAAAAGAGCACTCTTCTACTCTGCTGTGTTTCCTATAGGGCCAGAACAGTGAGCTTGCTCAGAAAAAAAGAACTGTGCTTCCTATACACACGGGCCATATCTAGTTCAACTCTGCTTAGGAAACTGACAAGAACAGTAGCTCCTCTTCAGTCCAATACACTGTACTTGCTGGGAACAGACGCTTGTGCTATTTGCACTGGGTATGGCAATGGAAACGCAATAGTGACTTTCCTTACCAGAAAACAACTCTTGCTCGTAGGACCAGAAACTGCATGTGATTCAACTCCATTTACGACTGGGAAACCAATGCTAGCTAGCCTTACAAGAAACACACTCCGCTTTTGAGAAAAGAGCACTCTTCTACTCTACTGTGTTTCCTTTGGGGTTTAAACAGTGAGCTTGCTCAGAACAAAAGAACTGTGCTTCCTACACACACGGGCCATATCTAGTTCAACTCTGCTTAGGAAACTGACAAGAACAGTAGCTCCTCTTCAGTCCAATACACTGTACTTGCTGGGAACAGACGCGAGTGCTATTTGCACTGTGTATGGCAATTGGAGCACAATAGTGACTTGTCTTACCAGAAAACAACTCTTGCTCGTAGGACAAAAAACTACATGTGACTCAACTCCATTTAGGACTGGGAAACAAACGCTAGCTCGACTTCCAAGAAACATACTCTGCTTTTGAGAAAAGAGCACTCTTCTACTCTACTGTGTTTCCTTTGTGTTCCGAAAAGTGAGCTTGCTCAGAACAAAAAAACTCTGCTTCCTACACACACGGGCCATATCTAGTTCAATTCTACATAGGAAACTGACAAGAACAGTAGAACCTCTTCAGTCCAATACACTGTACATGCTGGGAACAGACGCCAGTGCTATTTGCCCTGTGTATGACAATGGGAGCGCAATAATGACTCTTCTTACCAGAAAACAACGCTTGTTTGTAGGACAAGAAACTGCATGTGATTCAACTCGATTTAGGACTGGGAAAGAAATGCTAGCTCGCCTTACAAGAAACACTCTCTGCTTTTGAGAAAAGAGCACTCTTCTACTCTACTGTGTTTCCTATAGGGCCAGAACAGTGAACTTGCTCAGATCAAAAGAACTGTGCTTCCTACACACAGGGGACATATCTAGTTCAACTCTGCTTAGGAAACTGACAAGAACAGTCGCTCCTATTCAGTCCAATACTCTGTACATGCAGGGAACAGACACCAGTGCTATTTGCACTGTGTATGGCAATGGGAGCGCAATAGTGACTCTTCTTACCAGAAAAAAACTCTTGCTCGTAGGACCAGAAACTGCACCGGATTCAATTCCATTTCTGACTGGGAAACAAACACTAGCTCGCCTTTCAAGAAACACACTCTGCTTTTGAGAAAAGAGCACTCTTCTACTCTACAGTGTTTCCTAGGGATCCGAAAGTGAGCTTGCTAAGAACAAATGAACTGTGCTTCCTACACACACGGGCCATATCTAGTTCAACTCTGCTTAGGAAACTGACAAGAACAGTAGCTGCTCTTCAGTCCAATATACCGTACTTGCTGGGAACAGACGCCAGTGCTATTTGCACTGTGTATGACAGTGGGAGCGCAATAGTGACTCTTCTTACCAGAAAAAAACTCTTGCTCGTAGGACCAGAAACGGCATGGGATTCAACTCCATTTTTGACTGGGAAGCAAATACTAGCTCGCCTTTCAAGAAACACAATTTAATTTTGAGAAAAGAGCACTCATCTACTCTACTGTGTTTCCTATGGTGTCCGCACAGTGAGCTTGCTCAGAACAAAAGAACTGTGCTTACTACACACACGGGCCATATCTAGTTCAACTCTGCTTAGGAAACTGACAAGAACAGTAACTGCTCTTCAGTCCAATACACTGTACTTGCTGGGAACAGACGCGAGTGCTATTTGCACTGTGTATGGCAATGGGAGCGCAATAGTGACTCTCCTTACCAGAAAACAACTCTAGCTCGTAGGACCACAAACTGCATGGGATTCAACTCCATTTCTGACTGGGAAACAAACACTAGCTCGCCTTTCCAGAAACACAATCAAATTTTGAGAAGAGAGCACTCATCTACTCTACTGTGTTTCCTATGATGTCCGCACAGTGCGCTTTCTCATAACAAAAGAATTGTGCTTCGTACACACATGGGCTATATCTGGTTCAACTCCTCTTAGGAAAATGACAAGAACAGTAGCTCCTCTTCAGTCCAATACACTGCACTCGCTGGGAACAGACGCAAGTGCTATTTGCACTATGTATGGCAATGGGAGTACAACAGTGACTTTCATTACCAGAAAACAACTCTTGCTCATATGACCAGAAACTGCATGTGATTCAACTCCATTTAGGACTGGGAAACAAACGCTATCTTGCCTTACGAGAAACACACTCTGCTTTTGAGAAAAGAGCACGCTTCTACTCTATTGTGTTTCCAATGGGGTCTGAACAGTGAGCTTGCTCAGAACAAAAGAACTGTGCTTCCTACACACACGGCGATATCTAGTTCAACTCTGCTTAGGAAACTGACAAGAACAGTAGCTCCTCTTCAGTCCAATACACTGTACTTGATGGAAACAGACGCGACTGCTATTTGCACTGTGTATGGCATTTGGAGCGCAATAGTGACTTCCTTTAAGAAAAAACAACTCTTGCTGGTAGGACCAAAAACTGCATGTGATTCAACTCAATTCAGGACTGGGAAACAAACGCTAGCTCGCCTTACAAGAAACACACTCTGCTTTTGAGAAAAGAGCACTCTTCTACTCTACTGTGTTTCCTATAGGGCCAGAACAGAGAGCTTGCTCAGTACAAAAGAACTGTGCTTCGTACATACACGGCTATAACTAGTTCAATTCTGCTTAGGAGCCTGACAAGAACATTAGGTTCTCTTCAGTCCAATACACCGTACATGCTGGGAACCGACGCCTGTGGTATTTGCCCTGTGTATGACAATGGGAGCGCAATATTGACTCTTCTTTCCAGAAAACAACTCTTGCTCGTAGGACCAGAAAATGCATGTGATTCAAATCCATTTAGGACTGGGAAAAAAACGCTAGCTGGCCTTGCAAGAAACACACTCTGCTTTTGAGAAAAGAGTACTCTTCTACTCTACTGTGTTTCCTATGTGTTCCGAAAAGTGAGCTTGCTCTGAACAAAAGAACTGTGCTTCCTACACACACGGGCCATATCTAGTTCAACTCTGCTTAGAAAACTGACAAGAACAGTAACTGCTCTTCAGTTGAATACACTGTACTTGCTGGGAACAGACGCCAGTGCTATTTGCACTTGTATGGCAATGGGAGCCCAATAGTGACTCTTCTTACCAGAAAAAAACTCTTGCTCGTAGGACCAGAAACGGCATGGGATTCAACTCCATTTCTGACTGGGAAGCAAATACTAGCTCGCCTTTCAACAAACACAATCTAATTTTGAAAAAAGAGCTCTCATCTACTCTACTGTGTTTCCGATGGTGTCCGCACAGTGTGCTTTCTCAGAACAAAAGAACTGTGCTTCCTACCCACACGAGCCATATCTAGTTCAACTCTGCTTAGGAAACTGACAAGAACAGTAGCTCCTCTTCAGTCCTATACACTGTACTTGCTGAGAACAGACGCGAGTGCTATTTGCACTATGAATGGGAATGGGAGCGCAATAGTGACTTTCCTTACTAGAAAACAACTCTTGCTCATAGGACCAGAAACTGCATGTGATTCAACTCCATTTAGGACTTGGAAACAAACGCTAGCTCGACTTACAAGAAACACACTCTGCTTTTGAAAAGGGCACTCTTCTACTCTATTGTGTTTCCTACGGGGTCCGAACTGTGAGCTTGCTCAGAACAAAAGACCTGTGCTTCCTACACACACGGGCCATATCTAGTTCAACTCTGCTTAGGAAACTGACAAGAACAGTAGCTCCTCTTCAGTCCAATACACTGTACATGCTGGGAACAGATGCCAGTGCTATTTGCCCTGTGTGTGACAATGGGAGCGCAATAGTGACTCTTCTTACCAGAAAACAACTCTTGCTCGTAGGACCACAAACTGCATGGGATTCAACTCCATTTAGTACTGGGTAACAAACGCTGTCTCGCCTTACAGGAAACACAATCTGTTTTTGAGAAAAGAGCACGCTTCTACTCTACTGTGTTTCCTATGAGGTCCGAACAGTGAGCTTGCTCAGAACAAAAGAACTGTGCTTCCTACACACACGGGCCATATCTAGTTCAACTCTGCTTAGGAAACTGACAAGAACAGTAGCTGCTCTTCAGTCCAATACACTGTATTTGCTGGGAACAGATGCCAGTGCTATTTGCACTGTGTATGGCAATGGGAGTGCAATAGTGACTCTTCTTACCAGAAAACAACTCTTGCTCATAGTACCAGAATCTGCATGTGATTCAACTCCATATAGGACTGGGAAACAAACGCTAGCTCGCCTTACAAGAAACACACTGCTTTAGAGAAAAGAGCACTCTTCTACTCTACTGTGTTTCCTATGGGGTCCAAACAGTGAGCTTGCTCAGAACAAAAGAACTGTGCTTCCTACACACACGGATCATATGTAGTTCAACTCTGCTTAGGAAACCGAAAAGAACAGTAGCTCCTCTTCAGTCCAATACACTGTACTTGCTGGGAACAGACGCGAGTGCTATTTACACTGTGTATGGCAATGAGAGCGCAATAGTGACTTTCCTTACCAGAAAACAACTCTTGCTCGTAGGACGACAAACTGCATGTGATTCAACCCCATTTAGGACTGGGAAACAAATGCTAGCTTGACTTTCAAGAAACACACTCTGCTTTAGAAAATGAGCACTCTTCTACTCTACTGTGTTTCCTACAGGGCCAGAACAGTGAGCTTGCTCAGAAAAAAATAACTGTGCCTCCTACACACACGGACCAAATCTAGTTCAACTCTTCTTAGCAAACTGACAAGAACAGTAGCTCCTCTTCAGTCCAATACACTGTACTTGCTGGGAACAGACGGAAGGGCTATTTGCACTGTGTATGGCAATGGGAGCGCAATAGTGACTTTCCCTACCAGAAAATAACTCTTGCTCGTAGGACCAGAAACTGCATGTGATTCCACTCCATTTAGGAATGAGAAACAAACGCTAGCTCGCCTTAAAAGAAACACACTCTGCTTTAGAGAAAAAAGCACTCTTCTACTCTACTGTGTTTCCTATGGGGTCCGAAGAGTGAGCTTGCTCAGAACAAAAAAACTGTGCTTCTTACACACATGGCCATATCTATTTCAAGTCTGCTTAGGAACCTGACAAAAACAGTAGCTCCTATTCAGTCCAATACACTGTACTTTCTGGGAACAGACACGAGTGCTATTTGTACTGTGTATGGCATTTGGAGCGCAATAGTGACTCTTCTTACCAGAAAACAACTCTTGCTCGTAGGACCAAAAACTGTCTGTGATTCAACTCCATTTAGGACTGGGAAACAAACGCGAGCTCGCCTTACAATAAACACACTCTGGTTTAGAGAAAAGAACACTCTTCTACTCTACTGTGTTTCCTGTAGGACCAAAACAGTGAGCTTGCTCAGAACATAATAACTGTGCTTCCTAAACACACGGGCCATATCTAGTTCAACTCTGCTTAGGAAACTGACAAGAACAGCAGCTCCTCTCCAGTCCGATACACTGTACTTGCTGAGAACAGACGCGAGTGCTATGTGCACTGTGTATGGCAATTGGAGCACAATAGTGACTCGTCTTACCAGAAAACAACTATTGCTCGTAGGACCAAAAACTGCATGTGACTCAACTCCATTTAGGACTGAGACACAAACGCTAGCTCCCCTTACAAGAAACACACTCTGCTTTAGAGAAAAGAGCACTCTTCTACTCTACTGTGTTTCCTATGGGGTCCAAACAGTGAGCTTGCTCAGAACAAAAGAACTGTGCTTCCTACACACACGGGCCATATCTAGTTCAACTCCGCTTAGGAAACTGACAAGAACAGTAGCTCCTATTCAGTCCAATAATCTGTACTTGCTGGGAAAAGACCCGTGTGCTATTTGCCCTGTGTATGGCAATGGGATCGCAATAGTGACTTTCCTTACCAGAAAACAACTCTTGTTCGTAGGACCAGAAACTGCATGTGATTCAACTCCATTTAGGACTAGGGAACAAACGCTAGCTCGCCTTACAAGGAACACACTCTGCTTTTGAGAAAAGAGCACTTTTCTACTCTACTGTGTTTCCTATAGGGCCAGAACAGTGAGCTTGCTCAGAACATAAGAACTGTGATTCCTACACACACGGGCCTTATCTAGTTCAACTCTGCTTAGGAAACTGACAAGTACAGTAGCTCCTCTTCAGTCCAATACACTGCACATGCTGGGAACAGATGCAGGTGCTATTTGCACTGTGTATGGCAATGGGAGCGCAATAGTGACTCTTCTTACCAGAAAACAACTCTTGCTCGCATACCAGAATCTGCATGGTATTCAACTCCATTTAGGACTGGGAAACAAACGCTAGCTCGCCTTACAAGAAACACACTGCTTTAGAGAAAAGAGCACTCTTCTACTCTACTGTGTTTCCTATGTGTTCCAAAAAGTGAGCTTGCTCAGAACAAAAAAACTGTGCTTCCTACACACACGGCCATATCTAGTTCAAGTCTGCTTAGGAACCTGACAAGAGCAGTAGATCCTCTTCAGTCCAATACACTGTACTTGCTGGGAACAGACGCCAGTGCTATTTGTCCTGTGTATGGCAATGGCAGCGCAATAGTGACTCTTCTTACCAGAAAACAACTCTTGCTCGTGGACCAGAAACTGCATGTGATTCAACTCCATTTAGGACTGGGAAACAAACTCTAGCTCGCTTTACAAGAAACACACTCTGCTTTTGAGAAAAGAGCACTCTTCTACTCTACTGTGTTTCCTATAGGGCCAGAACAGTGAGCTTGCTCAGAACAAAAAAACTGTGCTTCCTACACACAGGCCATATCTAGTTCAACTCTGCTTAGGAACCTGACAAGAACAATAGAACCTCTTCAGCCCAATACACTGTACTTTCTGGGAACATACGCCAGTGCTATTTGTCCTGTGTATGGCAATGGCAGCCCAATAGTGACTCTTTTTACTAGAAAACAACTCTTGCTCGTAGTACCAGAAACTGCATGGGATTCAACTCCATTTAGGACTGCGAAACAAACGCTAGCTCGCCTTACAAGTAACACACTCTGCTTTAGAGAAAAGAGCACTCTTCTGCTCTACAGTGTTTCCTATGGGGTCCAAACAGTGAGCTTGCAAAGAACAAAAGAACTGTGCTTCCTACAAACACGGATCATATCTAGATCAACTCTGCTTAGGAAACTGACAAGAACAGTAGCACCTATCCAGTCCAATACACTGTACTTGCTGGGAACAGACGCGAGTGCTATTTGCACTGTGTATGGCAATGGGAGCACAATAGTGACTTTCCTTACCAGAAAACAAATCTTGCTCGTAGGACCAGAAACTGCATGTGATTCAACTCCATTTAGGACTGGGAAACAAACGCTAGCTCGCCTTACAAGAAACACACTCTGCTTTTGAGAAAAGAGCACTCTTCTACTCTACTGTGTTTCCTATAGGGCCAGAACAGTGAGCTTGCTCAGAACAAATGAACTGTGCTTCCTAGACACACGGGCCATATCTAGTTCAACTCTGCTTAGGAAACTGAGAAGAACAGTAGCTCCTCTTCAGTCCAATACACTGTACTTGCTGGGAACAGACGCATGTGCTATTTGCACTGTGTATGGCAATGGGAGCGCAATAGTGACTTTCCTTACCAGAAAACAACTCTTGCTCATAGGTCCAAAAACTGCATGTGATTCAACTCCATTTAGGACTGGGAAACAAACGCTAGCTCGCCTTACATGAAACACACTGCTTTAGAGAAAAGAGCACTCTTCTACTCTACTGTGTTTCCTATGGGGTCCGAACAGTGAGCTTGCTCAGAACAAAAGAACTGTGCTTCCTACACACACGGACCATATGTAGTTCTACTCTGCTTAGGAAACTGACAAAAACAGTAGCTCCTCTTCAGTCCAATACACTGTACTTGCTGGGAACAGACGCGAGTGCTATTTACACTGTGTATGGCAATTAGAGTGCAATAGTGTCTTTCCTTACCAGAAAAAAACTCTTGCTCGTAGGACCACAAACTGCATGTGATTCAACGCCATTTATAACTGGGAAAAAATGCTAGGTCGCCTTACAAGAAACACACTCTGCTTTAGAAAAAGAGCACTCTTCTACTCTACTGTGTTTCCTACAGGGCCAGAACAGTGAGCTTGCTCAGAAGAAAAGAACTGTGCTTCCCACACACGGGCCATATCTAGTTCAACTCTGCTTAGGAAACTGACAAGAACAGTAGATCCTCTTCAGTCCAATACACTGTACTTGCTGGGAACAGACGCCAGTGCTATTTGCACTGTGTGTGGCATTTGGAGCACAATAGTGACTCGTCTTACCAGAAAACAACTCTTGCTCATAGAACAAAAAACTGCATGGGACTCAACTCCATTTAGGACTGGGAAACAAACTCTAGCTCGCTTTACAAGAAACACACTCTGCTTTTGAGAAAAGAGCACTCTTCTACTCTACTGTGCTTCCTATAGGGCCAGAACAGTGAGCTTGCTCAGAAAAAAAGAACTGTTCTTCCTACACACACGGGTCATATCTAGTTCAACTCTGCTTAAAAACCTGACAAGAACAGTAGATCATCTTCAGTCCAATACATTGTACTTGCTGGGAACAGACGCGAGTGCTATTTGCACAGTGTATGGCAATGGGAGCGCAATGTGACATTCATTACCAGAAAACAACTCTTGTTCGTAGGACCTGAAACTGCATGTGATTCAACTCCATTTAGGACAAGGAAACAAACGCTAGATTGCCTTACAAGAAACACACTCTGCTTTTGAGAAAAGAGCACTCTTCTACTCTACTGTGTTTCCTATAGGGCCAGAACAGTGAGCTTGCTCAGAAAAAAAGAACTGTGCTTCCTACACACACGGGCCATATCTAGATGAACTCTGCTTAGGAACCTGACAAGAACAGTAGCTCCTCTTCAGTCCAATACACTGTACTTGCTGGGAACAGACGGGAGGGCTATTTGCACTGTTTATGACAATGGGAGCGCAATAGTGACTTTCCTTACCAGAAAACAACTCTTGCTCGTAGGACCAGAAACTGCATGTGATTCCACTCCATTTAGGACTGGGAAACAAACAGTAGCTCGCCTTACAAGAAACACACTCTGCTTTAGAGAAAAGAGCACTGTTCTACTCTACTGTGTTTCCTATGGGGTCCAAACAGTGAGCTTGCTCAGAATAAAAGAACTGTGCTTCCTACACACACGGACCATATCTAGTTCAACTCCGCTTAGTAAATTGACAAAAACAGTAGCTCCTATTCAGTCCAATACACTGTACTTGCGGGGAAGAGATGCGAGTGCTATTTGCACTGTGTATGGCAATTGGAGCACAATAGTGTCTCGTCTTACCAGAAAACAACTCTTGCTCGTAGGACAAAAAACTGCATGTGACTCAACTCCATTTAGGACTGGGAAACAAACGCTAGCTCGCCTTACAAGAAACACACTCTGCTTTGAGAAAAGAGCACTCTTCTACTCTACTGTGTTTCCTATGGAGTCTGAACACTGAACTTGCTCACAACAAAAGAACTGTGCTTCCTACACACACGGCCATATCTAGTTCAATTCTACTTAGGAACCTGACAAGAACAGTAGATCCTCCAGTCCAATACACTGTACTTGCTGGGAACAGACGCCAGTGCTATTTGTCCTGTGTATGGCAATGGCAGCGCAAAAGTGACTCTTCTTACCATAAAACAACGTTTGCTCGTAGGACTAGAAACTGCATGTGATTCAACTCCATTTAGGACTGGGAAACAAACGCTAGCTCGCCTTACAAGAAACACACTCTGCTTTAGAGAAAAGAGCACACTTCTACTCTACTGTGTTTCCTATAGGGCCAGAACAGTGAGCTGGCTCAGAACAAAAGATCTGTGCTTCCTACACACGGGCCATAACTAGTTCAACTCTGCTTAGGAAACTGACAAGAACAGTAGCTCCTCTTTAGTCCGATACAATGTACTTGCTGGGAACAGACGCGAGTGCTATTTGCACTGTGTATGGCAATGGGAGCGCAATAGTGACTTTCCTTACCAGAAAACAACTCTTGCTCGTAGGACCAGAAACTGCATGTGATTCAACTCCATTTAGGACTGGGAAACAAATGAGCTTGCCTTACATGAAACACACTCTGCTTTTGAGAAAAGAGCGCTCTTCTACTCTACTGTGCTTCCTATGGTGTCTGAACAGTGAGCTTGCTCAGAACAAAAGAACTGTGCTTCCTACACACACGGGCCATATCTAGTTCAACTCTGCTTAGGAAACTGACAAGAACAGTAGATCCTCTTCATTCCAATACACTGTACTTGGGGGGAACAGACTCGAGTGCTATTTGCACTGTGTATGGCAATTGGAGCCCAATAGTGACTTGTCTTACCAGAAAACAACTCTTGCTCATGGACAAAAAACTGCATGTGACTCAACTCCATTTAGGACTGGGAAACTAATGCTAGCTCAACTTTCAAGAAACACACTCTGCTTTTGAGAAAAGAGTACTCTTCTACTCTACTGTGTTTCCTATGGGGTCCAAACAGTGAGCTTGCTCAGAACAAAAGAACTGTGCTTCCTACACACACGGATCATATGTAGTTCAACTCTGCTTAGGAAACCGAAAAGAACAGTAGCTCCTCTTCAGTCCAATACACTGTACTTGCTGGGAACAGACGCGAGTGCTATTTACACTGTGTATGGCAATGAGAGCGCAATAGTGACTTTCCTTACCAGAAAACAACTCTTGCTCGTAGGACGACAAACTGCATGTGATTCAACCCCATTTAGGACTGGGAAACAAATGCTAGCTTGACTTTCAAGAAACACACTCTGCTTTAGAAAATGAGCACTCTTCTACTCTACTGTGTTTCCTACAGGGCCAGAACAGTGAGCTTGCTCAGAAAAAAATAACTGTGCCTCCTACACACACGGACCAAATCTAGTTCAACTCTTCTTAGCAAACTGACAAGAACAGTAGCTCCTCTTCAGTCCAATACACTGTACTTGCTGGGAACAGACGGAAGGGCTATTTGCACTGTGTATGGCAATGGGAGCGCAATAGTGACTTTCCCTACCAGAAAATAACTCTTGCTCGTAGGACCAGAAACTGCATGTGATTCCACTCCATTTAGGAATGAGAAACAAACGCTAGCTCGCCTTAAAAGAAACACACTCTGCTTTAGAGAAAAAAGCACTCTTCTACTCTACTGTGTTTCCTATGGGGTCCGAAGAGTGAGCTTGCTCAGAACAAAAAAACTGTGCTTCTTACACACATGGCCATATCTATTTCAAGTCTGCTTAGGAACCTGACAAAAACAGTAGCTCCTATTCAGTCCAATACACTGTACTTTCTGGGAACAGACACGAGTGCTATTTGTACTGTGTATGGCATTTGGAGCTCAATAGTGACTCTTCTTACCAGAAAACAACTCTTGCTCGTAGGACCAAAAACTGTCTGTGATTCAACTCCATTTAGGACTGGGAAACAAACGCGAGCTCGCCTTACAATAAACACACTCTGGTTTAGAGAAAAGAACACTCTTCTACTCTACTGTGTTTCCTGTAGGACCAAAACAGTGAGCTTGCTCAGAACATAATAACTGTGCTTCCTAAACACACGGGCCATATCTAGTTCAACTCTGCTTAGGAAACTGACAAGAACAGCAGCTCCTCTCCAGTCCGATACACTGTACTTGCTGAGAACAGACGCGAGTGCTATGTGCACTGTGTATGGCAATTGGAGCACAATAGTGACTCGTCTTACCAGAAAACAACTATTGCTCGTAGGACCAAAAACTGCATGTGACTCAACTCCATTTAGGACTGAGACACAAACGCTAGCTCGCCTTACAAGAAACACACTCTGCTTTAGAGAAAAGAGCACTCTTCTACTCTACTGTGTTTCCTATGGGGTCCAAACAATGAGCTTGCTCAGAACAAAAGAACTGTGCTTCCTACACACACGGGCCATATCTAGTTCAACTCCGCTTAGGAAACTGACAAGAACAGTAGCTCCTATTCAGTCCAATAATCTGTACTTGCTGGGAAAAGACCCGTGTGCTATTTGCCCTGTGTATGGCAATGGGATCGCAATAGTGACTTTCCTTACCAGAAAACAACTCTTGTTCGTAGGACCAGAAACTGCATGTGATTCAACTCCATTTAGGACTAGGGAACAAACGCTAGCTCGCCTTACAAGGAACACACTCTGCTTTTGAGAAAAGAGCACTTTTCTACTCTACTGTGTTTCCTATAGGGCCAGAACAGTGAGCTTGCTCAGAACATAAGAACTGTGATTCCTACACACACGGGCCTTATCTAGTTCAACTCTGCTTAGGAAACTGACAATTACAGTAGCTCCTCTTCAGTCCAATACACTGCACATGCTGGGAACAGATGCAGGTGCTATTTGCACTGTGTATGGCAATGGGAGCGCAATAGTGACTCTTCTTACCAGAAAACAACTCTTGCTCGCATACCAGAATCTGCATGGTATTCAACTCCATTTAGGACTGGGAAACAAACGCTAGCTCGCCTTACAAGAAACACACTGCTTTAGAGAAAAGAGCACTCTTCTACTCTACTGTGTTTCCTATGTGTTCCAAAAAGTGAGCTTGCTCAGAACAAAAAAACTGTGCTTCCTACACACACGGCCATATCTAGTTCAAGTCTGCTTAGGAACCTGACAAGAGCAGTAGATCCTCTTCAGCCCAATACACTGTACTTGCTGGGAACAGACGCCAGTGCTATTTGTCCTGTGTATGGCAATGGCAGCGCAATAGTGACTCTTCTTACCAGAAAACAACTCTTGCTCGTGGACCAGAAACTGCATGTGATTCAACTCCATTTAGGACTGGGAAACAAACTCTAGCTCGCTTTACAAGAAACACACTCTGCTTTTGAGAAAAGAGCACTCTTCTACTCTACTGTGTTTCCTATAGGGCCAGAACAGTGAGCTTGCTCAGAACAAAAAAACTGTGCTTCCTACACACAGGCCATATCTAGTTCAACTCTGCTTAGGAACCTGACAAGAACAATAGAACCTCTTCAGCCCAATACACTGTACTTTCTGGGAACATACGCCAGTGCTATTTGTCCTGTGTATGGCAATGGCAGCCCAATAGTGACTCTTTTTACTAGAAAACAACTCTTGCTCGTAGTACCAGAAACTGCATGGGATTCAACTCCATTTAGGACTGCGAAACAAACGCTAGCTCGCCTTACAAGTAACACACTCTGCTTTAGAGAAAAGAGCACTCTTCTGCTCTACAGTGTTTCCTATGGGGTCCAAACAGTGAGCTTGCAAAGAACAAAAGAACTGTGCTTCCTACAAACACGGATCATATCTAGATCAACTCTGCTTAGGAAACTGACAAGAACAGTAGCACCTATCCAGTCCAATACACTGTACTTGCTGGGAACAGACGCGAGTGCTATTTGCACTGTGTATGGCAATGGGAGCACAATAGTGACTTTCCTTACCAGAAAACAAATCTTGCTCGTAGGACCAGAAACTGCATGTGATTCAACTCCATTTAGGACTGGGAAACAAACGCTAGCTTGCCTTACAAGAAACACACTCTGCTTTTGAGAAAAGAGCACTCTTCTACTCTACTGTGTTTCCTATAGGGCCAGAACAGTGAGCTTGCTCAGAACAAATGAACTGTGCTTCCTAGACACACGGGCCATATCTAGTTCAACTCTGCTTAGGAAACTGAGAAGAACAGTAGCTCCTCTTCAGTCCAATACACTGTACTTGCTGGGAACAGACGCATGTGCTATTTGCACTGTGTATGGCAATGGGAGCGCAATAGTGACTTTCCTTACCAGAAAACAACTCTTGCTCATAGGTCCAAAAACTGCATGTGATTCAACTCCATTTAGGACTGGGAAACAAACGCTAGCTCGCCTTACATGAAACACACTGCTTTAGAGAAAAGAGCACTCTTCTACTCTACTGTGTTTCCTATGGGGTCCGAACAGTGAGCTTGCTCAGAACAAAAGAACTGTGCTTCCTACACACACGGACCATATGTAGTTCTACTCTGCTTAGGAAACTGACAAAAACAGTAGCTCCTCTTCAGTCCAATACACTGTACTTGCTGGGAACAGACGCGAGTGCTATTTACACTGTGTATGGCAATTAGAGTGCAATAGTGTCTTTCCTTACCAGAAAAAAACTCTTGCTCGTAGGACCACAAACTGCATGTGATTCAACGCCATTTATAACTGGGAAAAAATGCTAGGTCGCCTTACAAGAAACACACTCTGCTTTAGAAAAAGAGCACTCTTCTACTCTACTGTGTTTCCTACAGGGCCAGAACAGTGAGCTTGCTCAGAAGAAAAGAACTGTGCTTCCCACACACGGGCCATATCTAGTTCAACTCTGCTTAGGAAACTGACAAGAACAGTAGATCCTCTTCAGTCCAATACACTGTACTTGCTGGGAACAGACGCCAGTGCTATTTGCACTGTGTGTGGCATTTGGAGCACAATAGTGACTCGTCTTACCAGAAAACAACTCTTGCTCATAGAACAAAAAACTGCATGGGACTCAACTCCATTTAGGACTGGGAAACAAACTCTAGCTCGCTTTACAAGAAACACACTCTGCTTTTGAGAAAAGAGCACTCTTCTACTCTACTGTGCTTCCTATAGGGCCAGAACAGTGAGCTTGCTCAGAAAAAAAGAACTGTTCTTCCTACACACACGGGTCATATCTAGTTCAACTCTGCTTAAAAACCTGACAAGAACAGTAGATCATCTTCAGTCCAATACACTGTACTTGCTGGGAACAGACGCGAGTGCTATTTGCACAGTGTATGGCAATGGGAGCGCAATGTGACATTCATTACCAGAAAACAACTCTTGTTCGTAGGACCTGAAACTGCATGTGATTCAACTCCATTTAGGACAAGGAAACAAACGCTAGATTGCCTTACAAGAAACACACTCTGCTTTTGAGAAAAGAGCACTCTTCTACTCTACTGTGTTTCCTATAGGGCCAGAACAGTGAGCTTGCTCAGAAAAAAAGAACTGTGCTTCCTACACACACGGGCCATATCTAGATGAACTCTGCTTAGGAACCTGACAAGAACAGTAGCTCCTCTTCAGTCCAATACACTGTACTTGCTGGGAACAGACGGGAGGGCTATTTGCACTGTTTATGACAATGGGAGCGCAATAGTGACTTTCCTTACCAGAAAACAACTCTTGCTCGTAGGACCAGAAACTGCATGTGATTCCACTCCATTTAGGACTGGGAAACAAACAGTAGCTCGCCTTACAAGAAACACACTCTGCTTTAGAGAAAAGAGCACTGTTCTACTCTACTGTGTTTCCTATGGGGTCCAAACAGTGAGCTTGCTCAGAATAAAAGAACTGTGCTTCCTACACACACGGACCATATCTAGTTCAACTCCGCTTAGTAAATTGACAAAAACAGTAGCTCCTATTCAGTCCAATACACTGTACTTGCGGGGAAGAGATGCGAGTGCTATTTGCACTGTGTATGGCAATTGGAGCACAATAGTGTCTCGTCTTACCAGAAAACAACTCTTGCTCGTAGGACAAAAAACTGCATGTGACTCAACTCCATTTAGGACTGGGAAACAAACGCTAGCTCGCCTTACAAGAAACACACTCTGCTTTGAGAAAAGAGCACTCTTCTACTCTACTGTGTTTCCTATGGAGTCTGAACACTGAACTTGCTCACAACAAAAGAACTGTGCTTCCTACACACACGGCCATATCTAGTTCAATTCTACTTAGGAACCTGACAAGAACAGTAGATCCTCCAGTCCAATACACTGTACTTGCTGGGAACAGACGCCAGTGCTATTTGTCCTGTGTATGGCAATGGCAGCGCAAAAGTGACTCTTCTTACCATAAAACAACGTTTGCTCGTAGGACTAGAAACTGCATGTGATTCAACTCCATTTAGGACTGGGAAACAAACGCTAGCTCGCCTTACAAGAAACACACTCTGCTTTAGAGAAAAGAGCACACTTCTACTCTACTGTGTTTCCTATAGGGCCAGAACAGTGAGCTGGCTCAGAACAAAAGATCTGTGCTTCCTACACACGGGCCATAACTAGTTCAACTCTGCTTAGGAAACTGACAAGAACAGTAGCTCCTCTTTAGTCCGATACAATGTACTTGCTGGGAACAGACGCGAGTGCTATTTGCACTGTGTATGGCAATGGGAGCGCAATAGTGACTTTCCTTACCAGAAAACAACTCTTGCTCGTAGGACCAGAAACTGCATGTGATTCAACTCCATTTAGGACTGGGAAACAAATGAGCTTGCCTTACATGAAACACACTCTGCTTTTGAGAAAAGAGCGCTCTTCTACTCTACTGTGCTTCCTATGGTGTCTGAACAGTGAGCTTGCTCAGAACAAAAGAACTGTGCTTCCTACACACACGGGCCATATCTAGTTCAACTCTGCTTAGGAAACTGACAAGAACAGTAGATCCTCTTCATTCCAATACACTGTACTTGGGGGGAACAGACTCGAGTGCTATTTGCACTGTGTATGGCAATTGGAGCCCAATAGTGACTTGTCTTACCAGAAAACAACTCTTGCTCATGGACAAAAAACTGCATGTGACTCAACTCCATTTAGGACTGGGAAACTAATGCTAGCTCAACTTTCAAGAAACACACTCTGCTTTTGAGAAAAGAGTACTCTTCTACTCTATTGTGTTTCCTATGTGTTCCGAAAAGTGAGCTTGCTCAGAACAAAAAAACTGTGCTTCCTACACACACGGCATTATCTAGTTCAAGTCTGCTTAGGAACCTGACAAGAGCAGTAGATCCTCTTCAGTCCAATACACTGTACTTGCTGGGAACAGACGCCAGTGCTATTTGTCCTGTGTATGGCAATGGCAGCACAATAGTGACTCTTCTTACCAGAAAACAACTCTTGCTCGTGGACCAGAAACTGCATGTGATTCAACTCCATTTAGGACTGGGAAACAAACTCTAGCTCGCTTTACAAGAAAAACACTCTGCTTTTGAGAAAAGAGCACTCTTCTACTCTACTGTGTTTCCTATAGGGCCAGAACAGTGAGCTTGCTCAGAACAAAAAAACTGTGCTTCCTACACACAGGCCATATCTAGTTCAACTCTGCTTAGGAACCTGACAAGAACAATAGAACCTCTTCAGCCCAATACACTGTACTTTCTGGGAACATACGCCAGTGCTATTTGTCCTGTGTATGGCAATGGCAGCCCAATAGTGACTCTTTTTACTAGAAAACAACTCTTGCTCGTAGTACCAGAAACTGCATGGGATTCAACTCCATTTAGGACTGCGAAACAAACGCTAGCTCGCCTTACAAGTAACACACTCTGCTTTAGAGAAAAGAGCACTCTTCTGCTCTACTGTGTTTCCTATGGGGTCCAAACAGTGAGCTTGCAAAGAACAAAAGAACTGTGCTTCCTACAAACACGGATCATATCTAGTTCAACTCTGCTTAGGAAACTGACAAGAACAGTAGCAACTATCCAGTCCAATACACTGTACTTGCTGGGAACAGACGCGAGTGCTATTTGCACTGTGTATGGCAATGGGAGCACAATAGTGACTTTCCTTACCAGAAAACAAATCTTGCTCGTAGGACCAGAAACTGCATGTGATTCAACTCCATTTAGGACTGGGAAACAAACGCTAGCTTGCCTTACAAGAAACACACTCTGCTTTTGAGAAAAGAGCACTCTTCTACTCTACTGTGTTTCCTATGGGGTCCGAACAGTGAGCTTGCTCAGAACAAAAGAACTGTGCTTCTACACACAAGGACCATATGTAGTTCTACTCTGCTTAGGAAACTGACAAGAACAGTAGCTCCTCTTCAGTCCAATACACTGTACTTGCTGGGAACAGACGCGAGTGCTATTTACACTGTGTATGGCAATTAGAGCGCAATAGTGTCTTTCCTTACCAGAAAACAACTCTTGCTCGTAGGACCACAAACTGCATGTGATTCAACGCCATTTATAACTGGGAAAAAAATGCTAGCTCGCCTTACAAGAAACACACTCTGCTTTAGAAAAAGAGCACTCTTCTACTCTACTGTGTTTCCTACAGTGCCAGAACAGTGAGCTTGCTCAGAACAAAAGAACTGTGCTTCCCACACACGGGCCATATCTAGTTCAACTCTGCTTAGGAAACTGACAAGAACAGTAGATCCTCTTCAGTCCAATACACTGTACTTGCTGGGAACAGACGCCAGTGCTATTTGCACTGTGTATGGCAATTGGAGCACAATAGTGACTCGTCTTACCAGAAAACAACTCTTGATCATAGAACAAAAAACTGCATGTGACTCAACTCCATTTAGGACTGGGAAACAAACTCTAGCTCGCTTTACAAGAAACACACTCTGCTTTAGAGAAAAGAGCACTCTTCTACTCTACTGTGTTTCCTATAGGGCCAGAACAGTGAGCTTGCTCAGAAAAAAATCTGTGCTTCCTACACACACGGGCCATATGTAGTTCAACTCAGCTTAGGAAACTGACAAGAACAGTAGCTCCTCCCTCAGTCAGATACACTGTACTTGCTGGGAACAGACGCGAGTGCTATTTGCACTGTGGATGGCAATGGGAGCACAATAGTGACTTTCCTTACCAGAAAACAACTCTTGCTCAGGGGACAAGAAACTGCATGTGATTCAACTCCATTTAGGACTGTGAAACAAATGCTTGCTCGCCTTACATGAAACACACTCTGCTTTTGAGAAAAGAGCACTCTTCTACTCTACTGTGTTTCCTATGGGGTCCGAACAGTGAGCTTGCTCAGAACAAAAGAACTGTGTTTCCTACACACACGGGCCATATCTAGTTCAACTCTGCTTAGGAAACTGAGAAGAACAGTAGCTCCTCTTCAGTCCAATACACTGTACATGCTGGGAACAGACGGGAGGGCTATTTACACTGTGTATGGCAATGGGAGCGCAATAGTGACTTTCCTTACCAGAAAACAACTCTTGCACGTAGGACCAGAAACTACATGTGATTCCACTCCATTTAGGACTGGGAAACAAACGCTAGCTCGCCTTACAAGAAACACACTCTTCTTTAGAGAAAAGAGCACTCTTCTACTCTACTGTGTTTCCTATGGGGTCCAAACAGTGAGCTTGCACAGAACAAAAGAACTGTGCTTCCTACACACACGGACCATATCTAGTTCAATTCTGCTTAGGAAACTGACAAGAACAGTAGCTCCTATTCAGTCCAATACACTGTACTTTCTGGGAAAAGATGCGAGTGCTATTTGCCTTGTGTAGGGCAATGGGAGCACAATAGTGACTTTCCTTACCAGAAAACAACTCTTGTTCGTAGGACCAGAAACTGCATGTGATTCAACTCCATTTAGGACTAGGAAAGAAACGCAAGCTCGCCTTACAAAAACACACTCTGCTTTAGAGAAAAGAGCACTCTTCTACTTTACTATGTTTCCTATAGGGCCAGAACAGTGAGCTTGCTCAGAAAAAAACTGTGCTTCCTACACACACGGGCCATATCTAGTTCAACTCTGCTTAGGAAACTGACAAGAACAGTAGCTCCTCTTCATTCCGATACACTGTACTTGCTGGGAACAGACAGGAGTGCTATTTGCACTGTGGATGGCAATGGGAGCACAATAGTGACTTTCCTTACCAGAAAACAACTCTTGCTCGTAGGACCAGAAACTGGATATGATTCAACTCCATTTAGGACTGAGAAACAAATGCTAGCTTGCCTTCCATGAAACACACTCTGCTTTTGAGAAAAGAGCACTCTTCTACTCTACTGTGTTTCCTATGGGGTACGAACAGTGAGCTTGCACAGAACAAAAGAACTGTGATTCCTACACACACGGGCCATATCTAGTTCAACTCTGCTTAGGAAACTGACAAGAACAGTAGCTCCTCTTCAGTTTGATACACTCTACTTGCTGGGAACAGACGCGAGTGCTCTTTGCACTGTGGATGGCAATGGGAGCACAATAGTGACTTTCCTTACCAGAAAACAATTCTTGCTCAGGGGACAAGAAACTGCATGTGATTCAACTCCATTTAGGACTGGGAAACAAATGCTAGCTCGCCTTACATGAAACACACTCTGCTTTTGAGAAAAGAGCACTCTTCTACTCTACTGTGTTTCCTATGGGGTCCGAACAGTGAGCTTGCTCAGAACAAAAGAACTGTGTTTCCTACACAGACGGGCCATATCTAGTTCAACTGTGCTAAGGAAACTGAGAAGAACAGTAGCTCCTCTTCAGTCCAATACACTGTACTTGCTGGGAACAGACGGGAGGGCTAATTGCACTGTGTATGGAAATGGGAGCGCAATAGTGACTTTCCTTACCAGAAAACAACTCTTGCTCGTAGGACCAGAAACTGCATGTGATTCCACTGCATTTAGGACTGGGAAACAAACGCAAGCTCTCCTTACAAGGAACACACTCTGCTTTTGAGAAAAGAGCACTCTTCTACTCTACTAGTAGTGTTTCCTATGGGGTCCGAACAGTGAGCTTGCTCAGAACAAAAGAACTGTTTCCTACACACACGGGCCATATCTAGTTCAACTCTGCTTAGGAAACTGAGAAGAACAGTAGCTCCTCTTCAGTCCAATACACTGTACTTGCTGGGAACAGACGGGAGGGCTATTTGCACTGTGTATGGCAATGGGAGCGCAATAGTGACTTTCCTTACCAGAAACCAACTCTTGCTCGTAGGACCAGAAACTGCATGTGATTCCACTCCATTTAGGACTGGGAAACAAACGCTAGCTCGCCTTACAAGAAACACACTCTGCTTTAGAGAAAAGAGCACTCTTCTACTCTACTGTGTTTCCTATGGGGTCCAAACAGTGAGCTTGCACAGAACAAAAGAACTGTGCTTCCTACACACACGGACCATATCTAGTTCAACTCTGCTTAGGAAACTGACAAGAACAGTAGCACCTATTCAGTCCAATACACTGTACTTTCTGGGAAAAGATGCGAGTGCTATTTGCCTTTTGTAGGGCAATGGGAGCACAATAGTGACTTTCCTTACCAGAAAACAACGCTTGTTCGTAGGACCAGAAACTGCATGTGATTCAACTCCATTTAGGACTAGGAAACAAACGCTAGCTCGCCTTACAAAAACACACTCTGCTTTAGAGAAAAGAGCACTCTTCTACTCTACTGTGTTTCCTATGGGGTCCGAACAGTGAGCTTGCTCAGAACAAATGAACTGTGTTTCCTACACACACGGGCCATATCTAGTTCAACTCTGCTTAGGAAACTGAGAAGAACAGTAGCTCCTCTTCAGTCCAATACACTGTACTTGCTGGGAACAGATGGGAGGGCTATTTGTACTGTGTATGGCAATGGGATCGCAATAGTGACTTTCCTTACCAGAAAACAACTCTTGCTCGTAGGACCAGAAACTGCATGTGATTCCACTCCATTTAGGACTGGGAAACAAATGCTAGCTCGCCTTACAAGAAACACACTCTGCTTTTGAGAAAAGAGCACTCTTCTACTCTACTGTGTTTCCTATAGGGTCCGAACAGTGAGCTTGCTCAGAACAAAGGAACTGTGCTTCCTACACACACGGCCATATCTAGTTCAATTCTGCTTAGGAACCTGACAAGAACTGTAGATCCTCTTCAGTCCAATACACTGTACTTGCTGGGAACAGACACCAGTGCTATTTTTCCTGTATATGGCAATGGCAGCGCAATAGTGACTCTTCTTACCATAAAACAACTCTTGCTCATAGATCCAGAAACTACATGTGATTCTACTCCATTTAGGACTGGGAAACAAATGATAGCTCGCCTTACAAGAAACACACTCTGCTTTAGAGAAAGGAGCACTCTTCTACTCTTCTGTGTTTCCTATAGGGCCAGAACAGTGAGCTTGCTCAGAAAAAAAAACTGTGCTTCCTACACACACGGGCCATATAAGTTCAACTCTGCTTAGGAAACTGACAAGAACAGTAGCTCCTCCCTCAGTCCGATACACTGTACTTGCTGGGAACAGACGCGAGTGCTATTTGCACTGTGGATGGCAATGGGAGCGCAATCGTGACTTTCCTTACCAGAAAACAACTCTTGCTCGTAGGACCAGAAACTGCATGTGATTCAACTCCATTTAGGACTGGGAAACAAATGCTAGCTCGCCTTACATGAAACACACTCTGCTTTTGAGAAAAGAGCACTCTTCTACTCTGCTGTGTTTCCTATGGAGTCCAAACAGTGAGCTTGCTCAGAACAAAAGAACTGTGCTTCCTACACACACGGGCCATATCTATTTCAACTCTGCTTAGGAAACTGACAAGAACAGTAGCTGCTCTTCAGTCCAATACACTTTACTTGCGGGGAACAGACGCGAGTGCTATTTACACTGTGTATGCAATGGGAGCGCAGGAGTGACTTTCCTTACCAGAAAACAACTCTTTCTCATAGGACCAGAAACTGCATGTGATTCAACTCCATTTAGGACTGGGAAACAAACGCTAGCTTGCCTTACAAGAAACACACTCTTCTTTTGAGAAAAGCGCACTCTTCTACTCTACTGTGTTTCCTATAGGGTCCGAACAGTGGGCTTGCTCAGAACAAATGAACTGTGCTTCCTACACACGGCCATATCTAGTTCAATTCTGCTTAGGAACCTGAATGATCAGGAGATCCTCTTCAGTCCAATACACTGTACTTGCTGGGAACAGACGCCAGTGCTATTTGTCCTGTATATGGCAATTGGAGCACAATAGTGACTCTTCTTACCATAAAACAACTCTTGCTCGTAGGACAAGAAACTGCATGTGATTCAACTCCATTTAGGACTAGGAAACAAACAATAGCTCGCCTTACAAGAAACACACTCTGCTTTAGAGAAAAGAGCACTCTTCTACTCTACTGTGTTTCCTATTTGGTCCAAACAGTGACCTTGCACAGAACAAAAGAACTGTGCTTCCTACACACACGGACCATATCTAGTTCAACTCTGCTTAGGAAACTGAGAAGAACAGTAGCTCCTCTTCAGTCCAATACACTGTACTTGCTGGGAACAGACGCCAGTGCTATTTGTCCTGTATATGGCAATGGCAGCACAATAGTGACTCTTCTTACCATAAAACAACTCTTGCTGGTAGGACCAGAAACTACGTTTGATTCAACTCCATTTTGGACTGGGAAACAAACGATAGCTCGCCTTACAAGAAACACACTCTGCTTTAGAGAAAAGAGCACTCTTCTACTCTACTGTGTTTCCTATAGGGCCAGAACAGTGAGCTTGCTCAGAAAAAAAAACTGTGCTTCCTACACACACGGGCCATATGTAGTTCAACTCTGCTTAGGAAACTGACAAGAACAGTAGCTCCTCCCTCAGTCCGATACACTGTACTTGCTGGGTACAGACGCGAGTGCTATTTGCACTGTGGATGGCAATGGGAGCACAATAGTGACTTTCCTTACCAGAAAACAACTCTTGCTCAGGGGACAAGAAACTGCATGTGATTCAACTCCATTTAGGACTGGGAAACAAATGCTAGCTCGCCTTACATGAAACACACTCTGCTTTTGAGAAAAGAGCACTCTTCTACTCTACTGTGTTTCCTATAGGGCCAGAACAGTGAGCTTGCTCAGAAAAAAAAACTGTGCTTCCTACACACACGGGCCATATCTAGTTCAACTCTGCTTAGGAAACTGACAAGAACAGTAGCTCCTCCCTCAGTCCGATACACTGTACTTGCTGGGTATAGACGCGAGTGCTATTTGCACTGTGGATGGCAATGGGAGCACAATAGTGACTTTCCTTACCAGAAAACAACTCTTGCTCAGGGGACAAGAAACTGCATGTGATTCAACTCCATTTAGGACTGGGAAACAAACGCTAGCTCGCCTTACATGAAACACACTCTGCTTTTGAGAAAAGAGCACTCTTCTACTCTACTGTGTTTCCTATGGGGTCCGAACAGTGAGCTTGCTCAGAACAAAAGAAGTGTGTTTCCTACACAGACGGGCCATATCTAGTTCAACTGTGCTAAGGAAACTGAGAAGAACAGTAGCTCCTCTTCAGTCCAATACACTGTACTTGCTGGGAACAGACGGGAGGGCTATTTGCACTGTGTATGGAAATGGGAGCGCAATAGTGACTTTCCTTACCAGAAAACAACTCTTGCTCGTAGGACCAGAAACTGCATGTTATTCCACTGCATTTAGGACTGGGAAACAAACGCTAGCTCTCCTTACAAGAAACACACTCTGCTTTAGAGAAAAGAGCACTCTTCTACTCTACTAGTAGTGTTTCCTATGGGGTCCGAACAGTGAGCTTGCTCAGAACAAAAGAACTGTGTTTCCTACACACACGGGCCATATCTAGTTCAACTCTGCTTAGGAAACTGAGAAGAACAGTAGCTCCTCTTCAGTCCAATACACTGTACTTGCTGGGAACAGATGGGAGGGCTATTTGCACTGTGTATGGCAATGGGAGCGCAATAGTGACTTTCCTTATCAGAAAACAACTCTTGCTCGTAGGACCAGAAACTGCATGTGATTCCACTCCATTTAGGACTGGGAAACAAACGCTAGCTCGCCTTACAAGAAACACACTCTGCTTTAGAGAAAAGAGCACTCTTCTACTCTACTGTGTTTCCTATGGGGTCCGAACAGTAAGCTTGCTCAGAAAAAAAGATCTGTGTTTCCTACACTCACGGGCCATATCTAGTTCAACTCTGCTTAGGAAACTGAGAAGAACAGTAGCTCCTCTTCAGTCCAATACACTGTACTTGCTGGGAACAGATGGGAGGGCTATTTGTACTGTGTATGGCGATGGGAGCACATTAGTGACTTTCCTTACCAGAAAACAACTCTTGCTCGTAGGACCAGAAACTGCATGTGATTCAACTCCATTTAGGACTGGGAAACAAACTCTAGCTCGCCTTACAAGAAACACACTCTGCTTTTGAGAAAAGAGCACTCTTCTACTCTACTGTGTTTCCTATAGTGTCCGAAGAGTGAGCTTGCTCAGAACAAAAGAACTGTGCTTCCTACACACACGGCCATATCTAGTTCAATTCGGCTTAGGAACCTGACAAGAACTGTAGATCCTATTCAGTCCAATACACTGTACTTGCTGGGAACAGACGCCAGTGCTATTTTTCCTGTATATGGCAATGGGAGCGCAATAGTGACTCTTCTTACCATAAAACAACTCTTGCTGGTAGGACCAGAAACTACATGTGATTCTACTCCATTTAGGACTGGGAAACAAACGATAGCTCACCTTACAAGAAACACTCTGCTTTAGAGAAAAGAGGACTCTTCTACTCTTCTGTGTTTCCTATAGGGCCAGAACAGTGAGCTTGCTCAGAATAAAAAACTGTGCTTCCTACACACACGGGCCATATCTAGTTCAACTCTGCTTAGGAAACTGACAAGAACAGTAGCTCCTCCCTCAGTCCGATACACTGTACTTGCTGGGAACAGACGCGAGTGCTATTTGCACTGTGTATGGCAATGGGAGCGCAATAGTGACTTTCCTTACCAGAAAACAACTCTTGTTCGTAGGACCAGAAACTGCATGTGATTCAACTCCATTGAGGACTAGGAAACAAACGCAGCTCGCCTTACAAAAACACACTCTGCTTTAGAGAAAAGAGCACTCTTCTACTCTACTGTGTTTCCTATAGGGTCCGAAGAGTGGGCTTGCTCAGAACAAATGAACTGTGCTTCCTACACACGGCCATATCTAGTTCAATTCTGCTTAGGAACCTGAATGATCAGGAGATCCTCTTCAGTCCAATACACTGTACTTGCTGGGAACAGACGCCAGTGCTATTTGTCCTGTATATGGCAATTGGAGCACAATAGTGACTCTTCTTACCATAAAACAACTCTTGCTCGTAGGACCAGAAACTGCATGTGATTCAACTCCATTTAGGACTAGGAAACAAACGATAGCTCGCCTTACAAGAAACACACTCTGCTTTAGAGAAAAGAGCACTCTTCTACTCTACTGTGTTTCCTATTTGGTCCAAACAGTGAGTTTGCACAGAACAAAAGAACTGTGCTTCCTACACACACGGACCATATCTAGTTCAACTCTGCTTAGGAAACTGACAAGAACAGTAGCTCCTATTCAGTCCAATACACTGTACTTGCTGGGAACAGACGGGAGGGCTATTTGCACTGTGTATGGCAATGGGAGCGCAATAGTGACTTTCCTTACCAGAAAACAACTCTTGCTCATAGGACCAGAGACTGCATGTGATTCAACTCCATTTAGGACTGGGAAACAAATGCTAGCTCGCCTTACAAGAAACACACTCTGCTTTTGAGAAAAGAGCACTCTTCTACTCTACTGTGTTTCCTATAGGGTCCGAACAGTGAGCTTGCTCAGAACAGAAGAACTGTGCTTCCTACACACACGGCCATATCTAGTTCAATTCGGCTTAGGAACCCGACAAGAACAGTAGATCCTCTTCAGTCCAATACACTGTACTTGCTGGGAACAGACGCCAGTGCTATTTGTCCTGTATATGGCAATGGCAGCACAATAGTGACTCTTCTTACCATAAAACAACTCTTGCTGGTAGGACCAGAAACTACATTTGATTCAATTCCATTTAGGACTGGGAAACAAACGATAGCTCGCCTTACAAGAAACACACTCTGCTTTTGAGAAAAGAGCACTCTTCTACTCTACTGTGTTTCCTATAGGGTCCGAACAGTGGGCTTGCTCAGAACAAATGAACTGTGCTTCCTACACACACGGCCATATCTAGTTCAATTCTGCTTAGGAACCTGAATGATCAGGAGATCCTCTTCAGTCCAATACACTGTACTTGCTGGGAACAGACGCCAGTGCTATTTGTCCTCTATATGGCAATTGGAGCACAATAGTGACTCTTCTTACCATAAAACAACTCTTGCTCGTAGGACCAGAAACTGCATGTGATTCAACTCCATTTAGAACTGGGAAACAAACGCTAGCTCGCCTAACAAGAAACACAATCTGCTTTAGAGAAAAGAGCACTCTTCTACTCTACTGTGTTTCCTATGGGGTCCAAACAGTGAGCTTGCACAGAACAAAAGAACTGTGCTTCCTACACACGGACCATATCTAGTTCAACTCTGCTTAGGAAACTGACAAGAACAGTAGCTCCTATTCAGTGCAATACACTGTACTTGCTGGGAACAGACGGGAGGGCTATTTGCACTGTGTATGGCAATGGGAGCGCAATAGTGACTTTCCTTACCAGAAAACAACTCTTGCTCATAGGACCAGAGACTGCATGTGATTCAACTCCATTTAGGACTGGGAAACAAATGCTAGCTCGCCTTACAAGAAACACACTCTGCTTTTGAGAAAAGAGCACTCTTCTACTCTACTGTGTTTCCTATAGGGTCCGAACAGTGAGCTTGCTCAGAACAAAAGAACTGTGCTTCCTACACACACGGCCATATCTAGTTCAATTGTGCATAGGAACCTGACAAGAACAGTAGATCCTCTTCAGTCCAATACACTGTACTTGCTGGGAACAGACGCCAGTGCTATTTGTCCTGTATATGGCAATGGCAGCGCAATAGTGACTCTTCTTACCATAAAACAACTCTTGCTGGTAGGACCAGAAACTACATGTGATTCAACTTCCTTTAGGACTGGGAAACAAACGATAGCTCGCCTTACAAGAAACACACTCTGCTTTAGAGAAAAGAGCAGTCTTCTACTCTACTGTGTTTCCTATCGGGCCAGAACAGTGAGCTTGCTCAGAAAAAAAAACTGTGCTTCCTACACACACGGGCCATATCTAGTTCAACTCTGCTTAGGAAACTGACAAGAACAATAGCTCCTCTTCAGTCCGATGCACTGTACTTGCTTGGAACAGACACGAGTGCTATTTGCACTGTGGATGGCAATGGGAGCACAATAGTGACTTTCCTTACCAGAAAACAACTCTTGCTCGTAGGACCAGAAACTGCATATGATTCAACTCCATTTAGGACTGAGAAATAAATGCTAGCTCGCCTTACAAGAAACACACTCTGCTTTAGAGAAAAGAGCACTCTTCTACTCTTCTGTGTTTCCTATAGGGCCAGAACAGTGAGCTTGCTCAGAAAAAAAAACTGTGCTTCCTACACACACGGGCCATATCTAGTTCAACTCTGCTTAGGAAACTGACAAGAACAGTAGTTCCTCCCTCAGTCCGATACACTGTACTTGCTGGGAACAGACGCGAGTGCTATTTGCAGTGTGGATGGCAATGGGAGTACAATAGTGACTTTCCTTACCAGAAAACAACTCTTGCTCGTAGGACCAGAAACTGCATGTGATTCAACTCCATTTAGGACTGGGAAACAAATGCTAGCTCGCCTTACATGAATCACACTCTGCTTTTGAGAAAAGAGCACTCTTCTACTCTGCTGTGTTTCCTATGGAGTCCGAACAGTGAGCTTGCTCAGAACAAAAGAACTGTGCTTCCTACACACACGGGCCATATCTAGTTAAACTCTGCTTAGGAAACTGACAAGAACAGTAGCTCCTCTTCAGTCCAATACACTTTACTTGCGGGGAACAGACGCGAGTGCTATTTGTACTGTGTATGCAATGGGAGCGCAGTAGTGACTTTCCTTACCAGAAAACAACTCTTTCTCATAGGACCAGAAACTGCATGTGATTCAACTCCATTTAGGACTGGGAAACAAACGCTAGCTCGCCTTACAAGAAACACACTCTGCTTTTGAGAAAAGAGCACTCTTCTACTCTACTGTGTTTCCTATAGGGTCCGAACAGTGGGCTTGCTCAGAACAAATGAACTGTGCTTCCTACACACACGGCCATATCTAGTTCAATTCTGCTTAGGAACCTGAATGATCAGGAGATCCTCTTCAGTCCAATACACTGTACTTGCTGGGAACAGACGCCAGTGATATTTGTCCTCTATATGGCAATTGGAGCACAATAGTGACTCTTCTTACCATAAAACAACTCTTGCTCGTAGGACCAGAAACTGCATGTGATTCAACTCCATTTAGAACTGGGAAACAAACGCTAGCTCGCCTAACAAGAAACACACTCTGCTTTAGAGAAAAGAGCACTCTTCTACTCTACTGTGTTTCCTATGGGGTCCAAACAGTGAGCTTGCACAGAACAAAAGAACTGTGCTTCCTACACACGGACCATATCTAGTTCAACTCTGCTTAGGAAACTGACAAGAACAATAGCTCCTCTTCAGTCCGATACACTGTACTTGCTTGGAACAGACACGAGTGCTATTTGCACTGTGGATGGCAATGGGAGCACAATAGTGACTTTCCTTACCAGAAAACAACTCTTGCTCGTAGGACCAGAAACTGCATATGATTCAACTCCATTTAGGACTGAGAAATAAATGCTAGCTCGCCTTACAAGAAACACACTCTGCTTTAGAGAAAAGAGCACTCTTCTACTCTTCTGTGTTTCCTATAGGGCCAGAACAGTGAGCTTGCTCAGAAAAAAAAACTGTGCTTCCTACACACACGGGCCATATCTAGTTCAACTCTGCTTAGGAAACTGACAAGAACAGTAGTTCCTCCCTCAGTCCGATACACTGTACTTGCTGGGAACAGACGCGAGTGCTATTTGCAGTGTGGATGGCAATGGGAGTACAATAGTGACTTTCCTTACCAGAAAACAACTCTTGCTCGTAGGACCAGAAACTGCATGTGATTCAACTCCATTTAGGACTGGGAAACAAATGCTAGCTCGCCTTACATGAATCACACTCTGCTTTTGAGAAAAGAGCACTCTTCTACTCTGCTGTGTTTCCTATGGAGTCCGAACAGTGAGCTTGCTCAGAACAAAAGAACTGTGCTTCCTACACACACGGGCCATATCTAGTTAAACTCTGCTTAGGAAACTGACAAGAACAGTAGCTCCTCTTCAGTCCAATACACTTTACTTGCGGGGAACAGACGCGAGTGCTATTTGTACTGTGTATGCAATGGGAGCGCAGTAGTGACTTTCCTTACCAGAAAACAACTCTTTCTCATAGGACCAGAAACTGCATGTGATTCAACTCCATTTAGGACTGGGAAACAAACGCTAGCTCGCCTTACAAGAAACACACTCTGCTTTTGAGAAAAGAGCACTCTTCTACTCTACTGTGTTTCCTATAGGGTCCGAACAGTGGGCTTGCTCAGAACAAATGAACTGTGCTTCCTACACACACGGCCATATCTAGTTCAATTCTGCTTAGGAACCTGAATGATCAGGAGATCCTCTTCAGTCCAATACACTGTACTTGCTGGGAACAGACGCCAGTGATATTTGTCCTCTATATGGCAATTGGAGCACAATAGTGACTCTTCTTACCATAAAACAACTCTTGCTCGTAGGACCAGAAACTGCATGTGATTCAACTCCATTTAGAACTGGGAAACAAACGCTAGCTCGCCTAACAAGAAACACACTCTGCTTTAGAGAAAAGAGCACTCTTCTACTCTACTGTGTTTCCTATGGGGTCCAAACAGTGAGCTTGCACAGAACAAAAGAACTGTGCTTCCTACACACGGACCATATCTAGTTCAACTCTGCTTAGGAAACTGACAAGAACAGTAGCTCCTATTCAGTGCAATACACTGTACTTGCTGGGAACAGACGGGAGGGCTATTTGCACTGTGTATGGCAATGGGAGCGCAATAGTGACTTTCCTTACCAGAAAACAACTCTTGCTCATAGGACCAGAGACTGCATGTGATTCAACTCCATTTAGGACTGGGAAACAAATGCTAGCTCGCCTTACAAGAAACACACTCTGCTTTTGAGAAAAGAGCACTCTTCTACTCTACTGTGTTTCCTATAGGGTCCGAACAGTGAGCTTGCTCAGAACAAAAGAACTGTGCTTCCTACACACACGGCCATATCTAGTTCAATTGTGCATAGGAACCTGACAAGAACAGTAGATCCTCTTCAGTCCAATACACTGTACTTGCTGGGAACAGACGCCAGTGCTATTTGTCCTGTATATGGCAATGGGAGCGCAATAGTGACTCTTCTTACCATAAAACAACTCTTGCTGGTAGGACCAGAAACTACATGTGATTCAACTTCCTTTAGGACTGGGAAACAAACGATAGCTCGCCTTACAAGAAACACACTCTGCTTTAGAGAAAAGAGCAGTCTTCTACTCTACTGTGTTTCCTATAGGGCCAGAACAGTGAGCTTGCTCAGAAAAAAAAACTGTGCTTCCTACACACACGGGCCATATCTAGTTCAACTCTGCTTAGGAAACTGACAAGAACAATAGCTCCTCTTCAGTCCGATACACTGTACTTGCTTGGAACAGACACGAGTGCTATTTGCACTGTGGATGGCAATGGGAGCACAATAGTGACTTTCCTTACCAGAAAACAACTCTTGCTCGTAGGACCAGAAACTGCATATGATTCAACTCCATTTAGGACTGAGAAATAAATGCTAGCTTGCCTTCCATGAAACACACTCTGCTTTTGGGAAAAGAGCACTCTTTTACTCTACTGTGTTTCCTATGGGGTACGAACAGTGAGCTTGCTCAGAACAAAAGAACTGTGCGTCCTACACACACGGGCCATATCTAGTTCAACTCTGCTTAGGAAACTGACAAGAACAGTAGCTCCTCTTCAGTCCTATACACTGTACTTGCTGGGAACAGACACGAGTGCTATTTGTACTGTGTATGGCAATGGGAACGCAATATTGACTTTCCTTACCAGAAAACAACTCTTGCTCGTAGGACCAGAAACTGCATGTGATTCAACTCCATTTAGGACTGAGAAACAAATGCTAGCTCGCCTTACATGAAACACACTCTGCTTTTGAGAAAAGAGCACTCTTCTACTCTACTGTGTTTCCTATGGGGTCCAAACAGTGAGCTTGCTCAGAACCAAAGAAATGTGCTTCCTACACACATGTATCATATCTAGTTCAACTTTGCTTAGTAAACTGACAAGAACAGTAGCTCCTATTCAGTCCAATACAATGTACTTGCGGGGAACAGACGCGAGTGCTATTTGCACTGTGTATGGCAATTGGAGCCCAATAATGACTTATCTTACCAGAAAAAAACTCTTGCTTGTAGGACAAAAAACTGCATGTGACTCAACACCATTTAGGACTGGGAAACAAACGCTAGCTCGACTTCCAAGAAACACACTCTGCTTTTGAGAAAAGAGCACTCTTCTACTCTACTGTGGTTCCTATAGGGCCAGAACAGTGAGCTTGCTCAGAACATAAGAACTGTGCTTCCTACACACACGGGCCATATCTACTTCAACTCTGCTTAGGAAACTGAGAACAGTAGCTCCTTTTCAGTCCCATACACTGTACTTGCTGGGAACAGACGCGAGTGCTATTTGTACTGTGTATGGCAATGGGAGCGCAATAATGACTTTCCTTACCAGAAAACAACTCTTGCTCGTAGGACCAGAAACTGCATGTGATTCAACTCCATTTAGGACTGGGAAACAAATGCTAGCTCGCCTTACAAGAAACACACTCTGCTTTTGAGAAAAGAGCACTCTTCTACTCTACTGTTTTTCCTATAGGGTCCGAACAGTGAGCTTGCTCAGAACAAAAGAACTGTGCTTCCTACACACGGCCATATCTAGTTCAATTGTGCTTAGGAACCTGACAAGAACAGTAGATCCTCTTCAGTCCAATACACTGTACTTGCTGGGAACAGACGCCAGTGCTATTTGTCCTGTATATGGCATTGGCAGCGCAATAGTGACTCTTCTTACCATAAAACTACTCTTGCTGGTAGGACCAGAAACTACATGTGATTCAACTCCATTTAGGACTGGGAAACAAACGATAGCTCGCCTTACAAGAAACACACTCTGCTTTAGAGAAAAGAGCACTCTTCTACTCTACTGTGTTTCCTATAGGGCCAGAACAGTGAGCTTGCTCAGAAAAAAAAACTGTGCTTCCTACACACAGGGCCATATCTATTTCAAGTCTGCTTAGGAACCTGACAAGAACAGTAGATCCTCTTCAGTCCAATACACTGTACTTCCTGGGAACAGACGCCAGTGCTATTTGTCCTGTGTATGGCAATGGCAGCGCAATAGTGACTCTTCTTACCAGAAAACAACTCTTGCTCGTGGACCATAAACTGCATGTGATTAAACTCCATTTAGGACTGGGAAACAAACTCTAGCTCGCTTTACAAGAAACACACTCTTTTTTTGAGAAAAGAGCACTCTTCTACTCTACTGTGGTTCCTATAGGGCCAGAACAGTGAGCTTGCTCAGAAAAAAAGATCTGTGCTTCCTACACACACAGGCCATATCTAGTTCAACTCTGCTTAGGAAACTGAGAAGAACAGTAGCACCTACTCAGTCCAATACACTGTACTTGCTGGGAACAAATGGGAGGGCTATTTGCACTGTGTATGGCAATGGGAGCACAATAGTGACTTTCCTTACCAGAAAATATCTCTTGCTCGTGGAACACAAACTGCATGAGATTCCACTCCATTTAGGAATGGGAAACAAACGCTAGCTCGCCTTAAAAGAAACACACTCTGCTTTTGAGAAAAAAGCACTCTTCTACTCTACTGTGTTTTCTATGGGGTTCGAACAGTGAGCTTGCTCAGAACAAAAAAACTGTGCTTCCTACACACACGGCCATATCTAGTTCAAGTCTGCTTAGGAACCTGACAAGAACAGTAGATCCTCTTCAGCCCAATACACTGTACTTGCTGCGAACAGATGCCAGTGCTATTTGTCCTGTGTATGGCAATGGCAGTGCAATAGTGATTCTTCTTACCATAAAACAACTCTTGCTCGTAGTACCAGAAACTGCATGGGATTCAACTCCATTTAAAAATGCAAAACAAACGCTAGCACGCCTTACAAGAAATAGACTCTGCTTTAGAGAAAAGGGCACTCTTCTACTCTACTGTGTTTCCTATGGGGTCCAAACAGTGAGCTTGCAAAGAACAAAGGAACTGTGCTTCCTACAAACACGGATCATATCTAGTTCAACTCTGCTTAGGAAACTGACAAGAACAGTAGAACCTATCCAGTCCAATACACTGTACTTGCTGGGAACAGACGCGATTGCTATTTGCACTGTGTATATCAATGGGAGCGCAATGTGACTTTCCTTACCAGAAAAGAACTCTTGATCGTAGGACCTGAAACTGCATGTGATTCAACTCCATTTAGGACTAGGATACAAACGCTAGCTCGCCTTACAAGAAACACACTCTGCTTTTGAGAAAAGAGCACTCTTCTACTCTACTGTGTTTCCTATAGGGCCAGAACAGTGAGCTTGCTCAGAACATAAGAACTGTGCTTCCTACACACACGGGCCATATCTACTTCAACTCTGCTTAGGAAACTGAGAAGAACAGTAGCTCCTTTTCAGTCCCATACACTGTACTTGCTGGGAACAGACGCCAGTGCTATTTGTCCTGTATATAGCAATGGCAGCGCAATAGTGACTCTTCTTACCATAAAACAACTCTTGCTGGTAGGACCAGAAACTACATGTGATTCAACTCCATTTAGGACTGGGAAACAAACGATAGCTCGCCTTACATGAAACACACTCTGCTTTAGAGAAAAGAGCAGTCTTCTACTCTACTGTGTTTCCTATAGGGCCAGAACAGTGAGCTTGCTCAGAAAAAAAAACTGTGCTTCCTACACACAGGGCCATATCTAGTTCAAGTCTGCTTAGGAACCTGACAAGAACAGTAGATACTCTTCAGTCCCATACACTGTACTTCCTGGGAACAGACGCCAGTGTTATTTGTCCTGTGTTTGGCAATGGCAGCGCAATAGTGACTCTTCTTACCAGAAAACAACTCTTGCTCGTGGACCAGAAACTGCATGTGATTCAACTCCATTTAGGACTGGGAAACAAACTCTAGCTCGCTTTACAAGAAACACACTCTGCTTTTGAGAAAAGAGCACTCTTCTACTCTACTGTGTTTCCTATAGGGCCAGAACAGTGGGCTTGCTCAGAAAAAAAGAACTGTGCTTCCTACACACACAGGCCATATCTAGTTCAACTCTGCTTAGGAAACTGAGAAGAACAGTAGCACCTCCTCAGTCCAATACACTGTACTTGCTGGGAAAAAATGGGAGGGCTATTTGCACTGTGTATGGCAATGGGAGCACAATAGTGACTTTCCTTACCAGAAAACAACTCTTGCTCGTAGGAACACAAACTGCATGTGATTCCACTCCATTTAGGAATGGGAAACAAACGCTAGCTCGCCTTAAAAGAAACACACTCTGCTTTTGAGAAAAAAGCACTCTTCTGCTCTACTGTGTTTCCTATGGGGTTCGAACAGTGAGCTTGCTCAGAACAAAAAAACTGTGCTTCCTACACACATGGCCATATCTAGTTCAAGTCTGCTTAGGAACCTGACAAGAACAGTAGATCCTCTTCAGCCCAATACACTGTACTTGCTGCGAACAGATGCCAGAGCTATTTGTCCTGTGTATGGCAATGGCAGTGCAATAGTGACTCTTCTTACCATAAAACAACGCTTGCTCGTAGTACCAGAAACTGCATGGGATTCAACTCCATTTAGGACTGCGAAACAAACGCTAGCACGCCTTACAAGAAATACACTCTGCTTTAGAGAAAAGAGCACTCTTCTACTCTACTGTGTTTCCTATAGGGCCAGAACAGTGAGCTTGCTCAGAACATAAGAACTGTGCTTCCTACACACACAGCCATATCTAGTTCAATTCTGCTTAGGAACCTGAATGATCAGGAGATCCTCTTCAGTCCAATACACTGTACTTGCTGGGAACAGACGCCAGTGCTATTTGTCCTGTATATGGCAATTGGAACACAATAGTGACTCTTCTTACCATAAAACAACTCTTGCTCGTAGGACCAGAAACTGCATGTGATTCAACTCCATTTAGGACTGGGAAACAAACGCTAGCTCGCCTTACAAGAAACACACTCTGCTTTAGAGAAAAGAGCACTCTTCTACTATACTGTGTTTCCTATAGGGCCAGAACAGTGAGCTTGCTCAGAAAAAAAAAACTGTGCTTCCTACACACACGGGCCATATCTAGTTCAACTCTGATTAGGAAACTGACAAGAACGGTAGCTCCTCTTCAGTCTGATACACTGTACTTGCTGGGAACAGACACGAGTGCTATTTGTACTGTGTATGGCAATGGGAGCGCAATAGTGACTTTCCTTACCAGAAATCAACTCTTGCTCGTAGGACCAGAAACTGCATGTGATTCCACTCCATTTAGGACTGGGAAACAAACGCTAGCTCGCCTTACAAGAAACACACTCTGCTTTTGAGAAAAGAGCACTCTTCTACTCTACTGTGTTTCCTATAGTGTCCGAACAGTGAGCTTGCTCAGAACAAAAGAACTGTGCTTCCTACACACACGGCCATATCTAGTTCAATTTTGCTTAGGAACCTGACAAGAACTGTAGATACTCTTCAGTCCAATACACTGTACTTGCTGGGAACAGACGCCAGTGCTATTTTTCCTGTATATGGCAATGGCAGCGCAATAGTGACTCTTCTTACCATAAAACAACTCTTGCTGGTAGGACCAGTAACTACATGTGATTCTACTCCATTTAGGACTGGGAAACAAACGATAGCTCGCCTTACAAGAAACACACTCTGCTTTAGAGAAAAGAGCACTCTTCTACTCTTCTGTGTTTCCTATAGGGCCAGAACAGTGAGCTTGCTCAGAAAAAAAAACTGTGCTTCCTACACACACGGGCCATATCTAGTTCAACTCTGCTTAGGAAACTGACAAGAACAGTAGTTCCTCCCTCAGTCCGATACACTGTACTTGCTGGGAACAGACGCGAGTGCTATTTGCACTGTGGATGGCAATGGGAGTACAATAGTGACTTTCCTTACCAGAAAACAACTCTTGCTCGTAGGACCAGAAACTGCATGTGATTCAACTCCATTTAGGACTGGGAAACAAATGCTAGCTCGCCTTACATGAATCACACTCTGCTTTTGAGAAAAGAGCACTCTTCTACTCTGCTGTGTTTCCTATGGGGTCCGAACAGTGAGCTTGCTCAGAACAAAAGAACTGTGCTTCCTACACACACGGGCCATATCTAGTTAAACTCTGCTTAGGAAACTGACAAGAACAGTAGCTCCTCTTCAGTCCAATACACTTTACTTGCGGGGAACAGACGCGAGTGCTATTTGTACTGTGTATGCAATGGGAGCGCAGTAGTGACTTTCCTTACCAGAAAACAACTCTTTCTCATAGGACCAGAAACTGCATGTGATTCAACTCCATTTAGGACTGGGAAACAAACGCTAGCTCGCCTTACAAGAAACACACTCTGCTTTTGAGAAAAGAGCACTCTTCTACTCTACTGTGTTTCCTATAGGGTCCGAACAGTGGGCTTGCTCAGAACAAATGAACTGTGCTTCCTACACACACGGCCATATCTAGTTCAATTCTGCTTAGGAACCTGAATGATCAGGAGATCCTCTTCAGTCCAATACACTGTACTTGCTGGGAACAGACGCCAGTGATATTTGTCCTCTATATGGCAATTGGAGCACAATAGTGACTCTTCTTACCATAAAACAACTCTTGCTCGTAGGACCAGAAACTGCATGTGATTCAACTCCATTTAGAACTGGGAAACAAACGCTAGCTCGCCTAACAAGAAACACACTCTGCTTTAGAGAAAAGAGCACTCTTCTACTCTACTGTGTTTCCTATGGGGTCCAAACAGTGAGCTTGCACAGAACAAAAGAACTGTGCTTCCTACACACGGACCATATCTAGTTCAACTCTGCTTAGGAAACTGACAAGAACAGTAGCTCCTATTCAGTGCAATACACTGTACTTGCTGGGAACAGACGGGAGGGCTATTTGCACTGTGTATGGCAATGGGAGCGCAATAGTGACTTTCCTTACCAGAAAACAACTCTTGCTCATAGGACCAGAGACTGCATGTGATTCAACTCCATTTAGGACTGGGAAACAAATGCTAGCTCGCCTTACAAGAAACACACTCTGCTTTTGAGAAAAGAGCACTCTTCTACTCTACTGTGTTTCCTATAGGGTCCGAACAGTGAGCTTGCTCAGAACAAAAGAACTGTGCTTCCTACACACACGGCCATATCTAGTTCAATTGTGCATAGGAACCTGACAAGAACAGTAGATCCTCTTCAGTCCAATACACTGTACTTGCTGGGAACAGACGCCAGTGCTATTTGTCCTGTATATGGCAATGGCAGCGCAATAGTGACTCTTCTTACCATAAAACAACTCTTGCTGGTAGGACCAGAAACTACATGTGATTCAACTTCCTTTAGGACTGGGAAAGAAACGATAGCTCGCCTTACAAGAAACACACTCTGCTTTAGAGAAAAGAGCAGTCTTCTACTCTACTGTGTTTCCTATAGGGCCAGAACAGTGAGCTTGCTCAGAAAAAAAAACTGTGCTTCCTACACACACGGGCCATATCTAGTTCAACTCTGCTTAGGAAACTGACAAGAACAATAGCTCCTCTTCAGTCCGATACACTGTACTTGCTTGGAACAGACACGAGTGCTATTTGCACTGTGGATGGCAATGGGAGCACAATAGTGACTTTCCTTACCAGAAAACAACTCTTGCTCGTAGGACCAGAAACTGCATATGATTCAACTCCATTTAGGACTGAGAAATAAATGCTAGCTTGCCTTCCATGAAACACACTCTGCTTTTGGGAAAAGAGCACTCTTTTACTCTACTGTGTTTCCTATGGGGTACGAACAGTGAGCTTGCTCAGAACAAAAGAACTGTGCGTCCTACACACACGGGCCATATCTAGTTCAACTCTGCTTAGGAAACTGACAAGAACAGTAGCTCCTCTTCAGTCCTATACACTGTACTTGCTGGGAACAGACACGAGTGCTATTTGTACTGTGTATGGCAATGGGAACGCAATAGTGACTTTCCTTACCAGAAAACAACTCTTGCTCGTAGGACCAGAAACTGCATGTGATTCAACTCCATTTAGGACTGAGAAACAAATGCTAGCTCGCCTTACATGAAACACACTCTGCTTTTGAGAAAAGAGCACTCTTCTACTCTACTGTGTTTCCTATGGGGTCCAAACAGTGAGCTTGCTCAGAACCAAAGAAATGTGCTTCCTACACACATGTATCATATCTAGTTCAACTTTGCTTAGTAAACTGACAAGAACAGTAGCTCCTATTCAGTCCAATACAATGTACTTGCGGGGAACAGACGCGAGTGCTATTTGCACTGTGTATGGCAATTGGAGCCCAATAATGACTTATCTTACCAGAAAAAAACTCTTGCTTGTAGGACAAAAAACTGCATGTGACTCAACACCATTTAGGACTGGGAAACAAACGCTAGCTCGACTTCCAAGAAACACACTCTGCTTTTGAGAAAAGAGCACTCTTCTACTCTACTGTGGTTCCTATAGGGCCAGAACAGTGAGCTTGCTCAGAACATAAGAACTGTGCTTCCTACACACACGGGCCATATCTACTTCAACTCTGCTTAGGAAACTGAGAACAGTAGCTCCTTTTCAGTCCCATACACTGTACTTGCTGGGAACAGACGCGAGTGCTATTTGTACTGTGTATGGCAATGGGAGCGCAATAATGACTTTCCTTACCAGAAAACAACTCTTGCTCGTAGGACCAGAAACTGCATGTGATTCAACTCCATTTAGGACTGGGAAACAAATGCTAGCTCGCCTTACAAGAAACACACTCTGCTTTTGAGAAAAGAGCACTCTTCTACTCTACTGTTTTTCCTATAGGGTCCGAACAGTGAGCTTGCTCAGAACAAAAGAACTGTGCTTCCTACACACGGCCATATCTAGTTCAATTGTGCTTAGGAACCTGACAAGAACAGTAGATCCTCTTCAGTCCAATACACTGTACTTGCTGGGAACAGACGCCAGTGCTATTTGTCCTGTATATGGCATTGGCAGCGCAATAGTGACTCTTCTTACCATAAAACTACTCTTGCTGGTAGGACCAGAAACTACATGTGATTCAACTCCATTTAGGACTGGGAAACAAACGATAGCTCGCCTTACAAGAAACACACTCTGCTTTAGAGAAAAGAGCACTCTTCTACTCTACTGTGTTTCCTATAGGGCCAGAACAGTGAGCTTGCTCAGAAAAAAAAACTGTGCTTCCTACACACAGGGCCATATCTATTTCAAGTCTGCTTAGGAACCTGACAAGAACAGTAGATCCTCTTCAGTCCAATACACTGTACTTCCTGGGAACAGACGCCAGTGCTATTTGTCCTGTGTATGGCAATGGCAGCGCAATAGTGACTCTTCTTACCAGAAAACAACTCTTGCTCGTGGACCATAAACTGCATGTGATTAAACTCCATTTAGGACTGGGAAACAAACTCTAGCTCGCTTTACAAGAAACACACTCTTTTTTTGAGAAAAGAGCACTCTTCTACTCTACTGTGGTTCCTATAGTGCCAGAACAGTGAGCTTGCTCAGAAAAAAAGATCTGTGCTTCCTACACACACAGGCCATATCTAGTTCAACTCTGCTTAGGAAACTGAGAAGAACAGTAGCACCTACTCAGTCCAATACACTGTACTTGCTGGGAACAAATGGGAGGGCTATTTGCACTGTGTATGGCAATGGGAGCACAATAGTGACTTTCCTTACCAGAAAATATCTCTTGCTCGTGGAACACAAACTGCATGAGATTCCACTCCATTTAGGAATGGGAAACAAACGCTAGCTCGCCTTAAAAGAAACACACTCTGCTTTTGAGAAAAAAGCACTCTTCTACTCTACTGTGTTTTCTATGGGGTTCGAACAGTGAGCTTGCTCAGAACAAAAAAACTGTGCTTCCTACACACACGGCCATATCTAGTTCAAGTCTGCTTAGGAACCTGACAAGAACAGTAGATCCTCTTCAGCCCAATACACTGTACTTGCTGCGAACAGATGCCAGTGCTATTTGTCCTGTGTATGGCAATGGCAGTGCAATAGTGATTCTTCTTACCATAAAACAACTCTTGCTCGTAGTACCAGAAACTGCATGGGATTCAACTCCATTTAAAAATGCAAAACAAACGCTAGCACGCCTTACAAGAAATAGACTCTGCTTTAGAGAAAAGGGCACTCTTCTACTCTACTGTGTTTCCTATGGGGTCCAAACAGTGAGCTTGCAAAGAACAAAGGAACTGTGCTTCCTACAAACACGGATCATATCTAGTTCAACTCTGCTTAGGAAACTGACAAGAACAGTAGAACCTATCCAGTCCAATACACTGTACTTGCTGGGAACAGACGCGATTGCTATTTGCACTGTGTATATCAATGGGAGCGCAATGTGACTTTCCTTACCAGAAAAGAACTCTTGATCGTAGGACCTGAAACTGCATGTGATTCAACTCCATTTAGGACTAGGATACAAACGCTAGCTCGCCTTACAAGAAACACACTCTGCTTTTGAGAAAAGAGCACTCTTCTACTCTACTGTGTTTCCTATAGGGCCAGAACAGTGAGCTTGCTCAGAACATAAGAACTGTGCTTCCTACACACACGGGCCATATCTACTTCAACTCTGCTTAGGAAACTGAGAAGAACAGTAGCTCCTTTTCAGTCCCATACACTGTACTTGCTGGGAACAGACGCCAGTGCTATTTGTCCTGTATATAGCAATGGCAGCGCAATAGTGACTCTTCTTACCATAAAACAACTCTTGCTGGTAGGACCAGAAACTACATGTGATTCAACTCCATTTAGGACTGGGAAACAAACGATAGCTCGCCTTACATGAAACACACTCTGCTTTAGAGAAAAGAGCAGTCTTCTACTCTACTGTGTTTCCTATAGGGCCAGAACAGTGAGCTTGCTCAGAAAAAAAAACTGTGCTTCCTACACACAGGGCCATATCTAGTTCAAGTCTGCTTAGGAACCTGACAAGAACAGTAGATACTCTTCAGTCCCATACACTGTACTTCCTGGGAACAGACGCCAGTGTTATTTGTCCTGTGTTTGGCAATGGCAGCGCAATAGTGACTCTTCTTACCAGAAAACAACTCTTGCTCGTGGACCAGAAACTGCATGTGATTCAACTCCATTTAGGACTGGGAAACAAACTCTAGCTCGCTTTACAAGAAACACACTCTGCTTTTGAGAAAAGAGCACTCTTCTACTCTACTGTGTTTCCTATAGGGCCAGAACAGTGGGCTTGCTCAGAAAAAAAGAACTGTGCTTCCTACACACACAGGCCATATCTAGTTCAACTCTGCTTAGGAAACTGAGAAGAACAGTAGCACCTCCTCAGTCCAATACACTGTACTTGCTGGGAAAAAATGGGAGGGCTATTTGCACTGTGTATGGCAATGGGAGCACAATAGTGACTTTCCTTACCAGAAAACAACTCTTGCTCGTAGGAACACAAACTGCATGTGATTCCACTCCATTTAGGAATGGGAAACAAACGCTAGCTCGCCTTAAAAGAAACACACTCTGCTTTTGAGAAAAAAGCACTCTTCTGCTCTACTGTGTTTCCTATGGGGTTCGAACAGTGAGCTTGCTCAGAACAAAAAAACTGTGCTTCCTACACACATGGCCATATCTAGTTCAAGTCTGCTTAGGAACCTGACAAGAACAGTAGATCCTCTTCAGCCCAATACACTGTACTTGCTGCGAACAGATGCCAGAGCTATTTGTCCTGTGTATGGCAATGGCAGTGCAATAGTGACTCTTCTTACCATAAAACAACGCTTGCTCGTAGTACCAGAAACTGCATGGGATTCAACTCCATTTAGGACTGCGAAACAAACGCTAGCACGCCTTACAAGAAATACACTCTGCTTTAGAGAAAAGAGCACTCTTCTACTCTACTGTGTTTCCTATAGGGCCAGAACAGTGAGCTTGCTCAGAACATAAGAACTGTGCTTCCTACACACACAGCCATATCTAGTTCAATTCTGCTTAGGAACCTGAATGATCAGGAGATCCTCTTCAGTCCAATACACTGTACTTGCTGGGAACAGACGCCAGTGCTATTTGTCCTGTATATGGCAATTGGAACACAATAGTGACTCTTCTTACCATAAAACAACTCTTGCTCGTAGGACCAGAAACTGCATGTGATTCAACTCCATTTAGGACTGGGAAACAAACGCTAGCTCGCCTTACAAGAAACACACTCTGCTTTAGAGAAAAGAGCACTCTTCTACTATACTGTGTTTCCTATAGGGCCAGAACAGTGAGCTTGCTCAGAAAAAAAAAATTGTGCTTCCTACACACACGGGCCATATCTAGTTCAACTCTGCTTAGGAAACTGACAAGAACAGTAGCTCCTCTTCAGTCCGATACACTGTACTTGCTGGGAACAGACACGAGTGCTATTTGTACTGTGTATGGCAATGGGAGCGCAATAGTGACTTTCCTTACCAGAAATCAACTCTTGCTCGTAGGACCAGAAACTGCATGTGTTTCCACTCCATTTAGGACTGGGAAACAAACGCTAGCTCGCCTTACAAGAAACACACTCTGCTTTTGAGAAAAGAGCACTCTTCTACTCTACTGTGTTTCCTATAGTGTCCGAACAGTGAGCTTGCTCAGAACAAAAGAACTGTGCTTCCTACACACACGGCCATATCTAGTTCAATTTTGCTTAGGAACCTGACAAGAACTGTAGATACTCTTCAGTCCAATACACTGTACTTGCTGGGAACAGACGCCAGTGCTATTTTTCCTGTATATGGCAATGGCAGCGCAATAGTGACTCTTCTTACCATAAAACAACTCTTGCTCGTGGACCATAAACTGCATGTGATTAAACTCCATTTAGGACTGGGAAACAAACTCTAGCTCGCCTTACAAGAAACACACTCTTTTTTTGAGAAAAGAGCACTCTTCTACTCTACTGTGTTTCCTATAGGGCCAGAACAGTGAGCTTGCTCAGAAAAAAAGATCTGTGCTTCCTACACACACAGGCCATATCTAGTTCAACTCTGCTTAGGAAACTGACAAGAACAGTAGCTCCTCTTCAGGCCGATACACTGTACTTGCTGGGAACAGACGCGAGTGCTATTTGCACTGTGTATGGCAATGGGAACGCAATAGTGACTTTCCTTACCAGAAAACAACTCTTGCTCTTAGGAACAGAAACTGCATGTGATTCAACTCCATTTAGGACTGCGAAACAAATGCTAGCTCGCCTTACATGAAACACACTCTGCTTTTGAGAAAAGAGCACTCTTCTACTCTACTGTGTTTTCTATAAGGGCCAGAACAGTGAGCTTGCTCAGAAAAAAAGAACTGTGCTTCCTACACACAGGGGCCATATCTAGTTCAACTGTGCTTAGGAAACTGAGAAGAACAGTAGCTCCTCTTCAGTCCAATACACTGTACTTGCTGGGAACAGACGGGAGGGCTATTTGCACTGTGTATGTCAATGGGAGCGCAATAGTGACTTTCCATACCAGAAAACAACTCTTGCTCGTAGGACCAGAAACTGCATGTTATTCCACTGGATTTAGGACTGGGAAACAAACGCTAGCTCTCCTTACAAGGAACACACTCTGCTTTAGATAAAAGAGCACTCTTCTACTCTACCAGTATTGTTTCCTATGGGGTCCGAACAGTGAGCTTGCTCAGAACAAACGAACTGTGTTTCCTACACACACGGGCCATATCTAGTTCAACTCTGCTTAGGAAACTGAGAAGAACAGTAGCTCCTATTCAGTCCAATACACTGTACTTGCTGGGAACAGATGGCAGGGCTATTTGCACTGTGTATGGCAATGGGAGCGCAATAGTGACTTTCCTTACCAGAAAACAACTCTTGCTCGTAGGACCAGAAACTGCATGTGATTCCACTCCATTTAGGACTGGGAAACAAACGCTAGCTCGCCTTACAAGAAACACACTCTGCTTTAGAGAAAAGAGCACTCTTCTACTCTACTGTGTTTCCTATGGGGTCCAAACAGTGAGCTTGCACAGAACAAAAGAACTGTGCTTCCTACACACACGAACCATATCTAGTTCAACTCTGCTTAGGAAACTGACAAGAACAGTAGCTCCTATTCAGTCCAATACACTGTACTTTCTGGGAAAAGATGCGAGTGCTATTTGCCTTGTGTAGGGCAATGGGAGCACAATAGTGACTTTCCTTACCAGAAAACAACTCTTGTTCGTAGGACCAGAAACTGCATGTGATTCAACTCTATTTAGGACTAGGAAACAAACGCTAACTCGCCTTACAAAAACATACTCTGCTTTAGAGAAAAGAGCACTCTTCTACTCTACTGTGTTTTTTATGGGGTGCGAACAGTGAGCTTGCTCAGAACAAAAGAACTGTGTTTCCTACACACATGGGCCATATCTAGTTCAACTCTGCTTAGGAAACTGAGAAGAACAGTAGCTCCTCTTCAGTCCAATACACTGTACTTGCTGGGAACAGATGGGAGGGCTATTTGTACTGTGTATTACAATGGGAGCGCAATAGTGACTTTCCTTACCAGAAAACAACTCTTGCTCATAGGACCAGAAACTGCATGTTATTCCACTGCATTTAGGACTGGGAAACAAACGCTAGCTCGCCTTACAAGAGACACACTCTGCTTTAGAGAAAAGAGCACTCTTCTACTATACTGTGTTTCTTATAGGGCCAGAACAGTGAGCTTGCTCAGAACAAAAGAACTGTGCTTCCTACACACGGACCATATCTACTTCAACTCTGCTTAGGAAACTGACAAGAAAAGTATCTCCTCTTCAGTCAGATACACTGTACTTGCTGGGAACAGACTCGAGTGCTATTTGCACTGTGTATGGCAATGGGAGCGCAATAGTGACTTTCCTTACCAGAAAACAACTCTTGCTCATAGGACCAGAAACTGCATGTGATTCAACTCCATTTATGACTGGGAAACAAACGCTAGCTCGCCTTACAAGAAACACACTCTGCTTTTGAGAAAAGTGCACTCTTCTTCTCTACTGTGTTTCCAATAGGATCCGAACAGTGAGCTTGCTCAGAACAAAAGAACTGTGCTTCCTACACACACGGCCATATCTAGTTCAATTCTGCTTAGGAACCTGAAAGATCAATAGATCCTCTTCAGTCCAATACACTGTACTTGCTGGGAACAGACGCCAGTGCTCTTTGTCCTGTATATGGCAATAGGAGCACAATAGTGACTCTTCTTACCATAAAACAACTCTTGCTCGTAGGACCAGAATCTGCATGTGATTCAACTCCATTTAGGACTGGGAAACAAACGATAGCTCGCCTTACAAGAAACACACTCTGCTTTAGGGAAAAGAGCACTCTTCTACTCTACTGTGTTTCCTATAGGGCCAGAACAGTGAGCTTGCTCAGAAAAAAAGAACTGTGCTTCCTACACACACGGGCCATATGTAGTTCAACTCTGCTTATGAAACTGACAAGAACAGTAGCTCCTCTTCAGTCCGATACACTGTACTTACTGGGAACAGACGCGAGTGCTATTTGCACTATGGATGGCAATGGGAGCACAATAGTGACTTTCCTTACCAGAAAAGAACTCTTGCTCGTAGGACCAGAAACTGCATATGATTCAACTCCATTTAGGACTGAGAAACAAATGCTAGCTTGCCTTCCATGAAACACACTCTGCTTTTGAGAAAAGAGCACTCTTCTGCTCTACTGTGTTTCCTATGGGGTACCAACAGTGAGCTTGCTCAGAACAAAAGAACTGTGCATCCTACAAACACGGGCCATATCTAGTTCAACTGTGCTTAGGAAACTGACAAGAACAGTAGCTCCTCTTCAGTCCGATACACTGTACTTGCTGGGAACAGACGCGAGTGCTATTTGCACTGTGTATGGCAATAGGAACGCAATAGTGACTTTCCTTACCAGAAAACAACTCTTGCTCTTAGGACCAGAAACTGCATGTGATTCAACTCCGTTTAGGACTGCGAAACAAATGCTAGCTCGCCTTACATGGAACACACTCTGCTTTTGAGAAAAGAGCACTCTTCTACTCTACTGTGTTTTCTATAGTGCCAGAACAGTGAGCTTGCTCACAAAAAATGAACTGTGCTTCCTCCACACTCGGGTCATATCTAGTTCAACTGTGCTAAGGAAACTGAGAAGAACAGTAGCTCCTCTTCAGTCCAATACACTGTACTTGCTGGGAACAGACGGGAGGGCTATTTGCACTGTGTATGGAAATGGGAGCGCAATAGTGACTTTCATTACCATAAAACAACTCTTGCTCGTAGGACCAGAAACTGCATGTTATTCCACTGCATGTAGGACTGGGAAACAAACGCTAGCTCTCCTTACAAGAAACACACTCTGCTTTAGAGAAAAGAGCACTCTTCTACTCTACTGTGTTTCCTATGGGGTCCGAACAGTGAGCTTGCTCAGAAAAAAAGAACTGTGATTCCTACACACACGGGCCATATCTAGTTCAACTCTGCTTAGGAAACTGAGAAGAACAGTAGCTCCTCTTCACTCCAATACACTGTACTTGCTGGGAACAGACGCGAGTGCTATTTGCACTGTGTATGGCAATGGGAGCACAATAGTGACTTTCCTTACCAGAAAACAACTCTTGCTCCTAGGACCAGAAACTGCATGTTATTCCACTGCATTTAGGACTGGGAAACAAACGCTAGCTCGCCTGACAAGAAACACACTCTGCTTTAGAGAAAAGAGCACTCTTCTACTCTACTGTGTTTCTTATAGGGCCAGAACAGTGAGCTTGCTCAGAACAAAAGAACTGTGCTTCCTACACACGGACCATATCTACTTCAACTCTGCTTAGGAAGCTGACAAGAAAAGTATCTCCTCTTCAGTCAGATACACTTTACTTGCTGGGAACAGACGCGAGTGCTATTTGCACTGTGTATGGCAATGGGAGCGCAATAGTGACTTTCCTTACCAGAAAACAACTCTTGCTCATAGGACCAGAAACTGCATGTGATCAACTCCATTTAGGACTGGGAAACAAACCCTAGCTCGCCTTACAAGAAACACACTCTGCTTTTGAGAAAAGTGCACTCTTCTACTCTACTGTGTTTCCTATAGGGTCCGAACAGTGAGCTTGCTCAGAACAAAAGAACTGTGCTTCCTACACACACGGCCATATCTAGTTCAATTCTGCTTAGGAACCTGAAAGATCAGTAGATCCTCTTCAGTCCAATACACTGTACTTGCTGGGAACAGACGCCAGTGCTCTTTGTCCTGTATAAGGCAATTTGAGCACAATAGTGACTCTTCTTACCATAAAACAACTCTTGCTCGTAGGACCAGAAACTGCATGTGATTCAACTCCATTTAGGACTGGGAAACAAATGATAGCTCGCCTTACAAGAAACACACTCTGCTTTAGAGAAAAGAGCACTCTTCTAATCTACTGTGTTTCCTATAGGGCCAGAACAGTGAGCTTGCTCAGAAAAAAAGAACTGTGCTTCCTACACACAGGGGCCATATCTAGTTCAACTCTGCTTAGGAAACTGACAAGAACAGTAGCTCCTCTTCAGTCTGATACACTGTATTTACTGGGAACAGACGCGAGTGCTATTTGCCCTATGGATGGCAATGGGAGCACAATAGTGACTTTCCTTACCAGAAAAGAACTCTTGCTCGTAGGACCAGAAACTGCATATGATTCAACTCCATTTAGGACTGAGAAACAAATGCTAGCTTGCCTTCCATGAAACACACTCTGCTTTTGAGAAAAGAGCACACTTCTACTCTACTGTGTTTCCCATGGGGTACGAACAGTGAGATTGCTCAGAACAAAAGAACTGTGCTTCCTACACACACAGGACATATCTAGTTCAACTCTGCTTAGAAAATTGACAAGAACAGTAGCTCTTCTTCAGTCCGATACTCTGTACTTGCTGGGAACAGACGCGAGTGCTATTTGCACTGTGTATGGCAATGGGAGGGCAATAGTGACTTTCCTTACCAGAAAACAACTCTTACTCGTGGGACCATAAACTGCATGTGATTCAACTCCATTTAGGACTGAGAAACAAATGCTAGCTCGCCTTTCATGAAACACACTCTGCTTTTGAGAAAAGAGCACTCTTCTACTCTACTGTGTTTCCTATGGAGTCCAAACAGTGAGCTTGCTCAGAACCAAAGAACTGTGCTTCGTACACACACGGGACATATCTAGTTCAACTCTGCTTAGTAAACTGACAAGAACAGTAGCTCCGATTCAGTCCAATACAATGTACTTGCGGGGAACAGACGCGAGTGCTATTTGCACTGTGTATGGCAATTGGAGCCCAATAATGACTTGTCTTACCAGAAAACAACTCTTGCTAGTAGGACAGAAAACTGCATGTGACTCAACTCCATTTAGGACTGGGAAACAAACGCTAGCGAGACTTCCAAGAAACACACTCTGCTTTTGAGAAAAGATCACTCTTCTACTCTACTGTGTTTCCTATGTGTTCCGAAAGGTGAGTTGCTCAGAACAAAAAAACTGTGATTCCTACACACACGGCCATATCTAGTTCAAGTCTGCTTAAGAACCTGACAAGAACAGTAGATCCTCTTCAGTCCAGTACACTGTACTTGCTGGGAACAGACGCCAGTGCTATTTGTCCTGTGTATGGCAATGGCAGCGCAATAATGACTCTTCTTACCAGAAAACAACTCTTGCTCGTGGACCAGAAACTGCATGTGATTCAACTCCATTTAGGACTGGGAAACAAACTCTAGCTCGCTTTACAGGAAACACACTCTGCTTTTGAGAAAAGAGCACTCTTCTACTCTACTGTGTTTCCTATAGGGCCAGAACAGTGAGCTTGCTCAGAAAATAAGAACTGTGCTTCCTACACACACAGGCCATATCTAGTTCAACTCTGCTTAGGAAACTGAGAAGAACAGTAGCGCCTCTTCAGTCCAATACACTGTACTTGCTGGTAACAGATGCCAGTGCTATTTGTCCTGTGTATGGCGATGGCAGTGCAATAGTGACTCTTCTTACCATAAAACAACTCTTGCTCGTAGTACCAGAAACTGCATGGGATTCAACTCCATTTAGGACTGCGAAACAAACGCTAGCACGCCTTACAAGAAATACACGCTGCTTTAGAGAAAAGAGCACTCTTCTACTCTACTGTGTTTCCTATGGGGTCCAAACAGTGAGCTTGCAAAGAACAAAAGAACTGTGCTTCCTACAAACACGGATCATATCTAGTTCAACTCTGCTTAGGAAACTGACAAGAACAGTAGCACCTATCCAGTCCAATACACTGTACTTGCTGGGAACAGACGCGAGTGCTATTTGCACTGTGTATGGCAATGGGAGCACAATAGTGACTTTCCTTACCAGAAAACAACTCTTGCTCGTAGGACCAGAAACTGCATGTGATTCAACTCCATTTAGGACTGGGAAACAAATGCTAGCTCGCCTTACATGAAACACACTCTGCTTTTGAGAAAAGAGCACTCTTCTACTCTACTGTGTTTCCTATGGAGTCCAAACAATGAGCTTGCTCAGAACCAAAGAACTGTGCTTCGTACACACACGGGACATATCTAGTTCAACTCTGCTTAGTAAACTGACAAGAACAGTAGCTCCGATTCAGTCCAATACAATGTACTTGCGGGGAACAGACGCGAGTGCTATTTGCACTGTGTATGGCAATTGGAGCCCAATAATGACTTGTCTTACCAGAAAACAACTCTTGCTAGTAGGACAGAAAACTGCATGTGACTCAACTCCATTTAGGACTGGGAAACAAACGCTAGCGAGACTTCCAAGAAACACACTCTGCTTTTGAGAAAAGATCACTCTTCTACTCTACTGTGTTTCCTATGTGTTCCGAAAGGTGAGTTGCTCAGAACAAAAAAACTGTGATTCCTACACACACGGCCATATCTAGTTCAAGTCTGCTTAAGAACCTGACAAGAACAGTAGATCCTCTTCAGTCCAGTACACTGTACTTGCTGGGAACAGACGCCAGTGCTATTTGTCCTGTGTATGGCAATGGCAGCGCAATAATGACTCTTCTTACCAGAAAACAACTCTTGCTCGTGGACCAGAAACTGCATGTGATTCAACTCCATTTAGGACTGGGAAACAAACTCTAGCTCGCTTTACAGGAAACACACTCTGCTTTTGAGAAAAGAGCACTCTTCTACTCTACTGTGTTTCCTATAGGGCCAGAACAGTGAGCTTGCTCAGAAAATAAGAACTGTGCTTCCTACACACACAGGCCATATCTAGTTCAACTCTGCTTAGGAAACTGAGAAGAACAGTAGCGCCTCTTCAGTCCAATACACTGTACTTGCTGGTAACAGATGCCAGTGCTATTTGTCCTGTGTATGGCGATGGCAGTGCAATAGTGACTCTTCTTACCATAAAACAACTCTTGCTCGTAGTACCAGAAACTGCATGGGATTCAACTCCATTTAGGACTGCGAAACAAACGCTAGCACGCCTTACAAGAAATACACGCTGCTTTAGAGAAAAGAGCACTCTTCTACTCTACTGTGTTTCCTATGGGGTCCAAACAGTGAGCTTGCAAAGAACAAAAGAACTGTGCTTCCTACAAACACGGATCATATCTAGTTCAACTCTGCTTAGGAAACTGACAAGAACAGTAGCACCTATCCAGTCCAATACACTGTACTTGCTGGGAACAGACGCGAGTGCTATTTGCACTGTGTATGGCAATGGGAGCACAATAGTGACTTTCCTTACCAGAAAACAACTCTTGCTCGTAGGACCAGAAACTGCATGTGATTCAACTCCATTTAGGACTGGGAAACAAATGCTAGCTCGCCTTACATGAAACACACTCTGCTTTTGAGAAAAGAGCACTCTTCTACTCTGCTGTGTTTCCTATGGGGTCCGAACAGTAAGCTTGCTCAGAACAAAAGAACTGTGCTTCCTACACACACGGGACATATCTAGTTCAACTCTGCTTAGGAAACTGACAAGTACAGTAGCTCCTCTTCAGTCCAATACACTGTACTTGCTGGGAACAGACGCCAGTGCTATTTGTCCTGTGTAAGGCAATGGCAGCACAATAGTGTCTCTTCTTAGCAGAAAACAACTCTTGCTTGTAGGACCAGAAACTGCATGTGATTCAACTCCATTTAGGACTGGGAAACAAACTCTAGCTCGCCTTACAAGAAACACACTCTGCTTTAGAGAAAAGAGCACTCTTCTACTCTACTGTGTTCCTATAGGGCCAGAAGAGTGAGCTTGATTAGAACATAAGAACTGTGCTTCCTACACACATGGGCCATATCTAGTTCAACTCTGCTTAGGAACCTGACAAGAATAGTAGCTCCTCTTGAGTCCAATACACTGTATTTGCAGGGAACAGACGCGAGAGCTATTTGCACTATGTATGGCAAGGGGAGCGCAATAGTAACTTTCTTACCAGAAAACAACTCTTGCTCTTAGGACCAGAAACTGCATGTGATTCAACTCCATTTAGGACTGGGAAACAAATGCTAGCTCGCCTTACATGAAACACACTCTGCTTTTGAGAAAAGAGCACTCTTCTACTCTACTGTGTTTCCTATAGGGTCCGAACAGTGAGCTTGCTCAGAACAAATGAACTGTGCTTCCTACACACACGGCCATATCTAGTTCAATTCTGCTTAGGAACCTGAAAGATCAGGAGATCCTCTTCAGTCCAATACACTGTACTTGCTGGGAACAGATGCCAGTGCTCTTTGTCCTGTATATGGCAATTGGAGCACAATAGTGACTCTTCTTACCATAAAACAACTCTTGCTCGTAGGACCAGAAACTGCATGTGATTCCACTCCATTTAGGACTGGGAAACAAACGATAGCTCGCCTTACAAGAAACACACTCTGCTTTAGAGAAAAGAGCACTCTTCTACTCTACTGTGTTTCCTATAGGGCCAGAACAGTGAGCTTGCTCAGAAAAAAAAACTGTGCTTCCTACACACACGGGCCATATGTAGTTCAACTCTGCTTAGGAACCTGACAAGAACAGTAGCTCCTCTTCAGTCCGTTACACTGTACTTGCTGGGAACAGACGCGAGTGCTGTTTGCACTTTGGATTGCAATGGGAGCACAATAGTGTCTTTCCTTACCAGAAAACAACTCTTGCTCGTAGGACCAGAAACTGCATGTGATTCAACTCCATTTAGGACTGAGAAACAAATGCTAGCTCGCCTTACATGAAACACACTCTGCTTTTGTGAAAAGAGCACTCTTCTACACTACTGTGTTTCCTAAGGGGTCCAAACAGTGAGCTTGCTCAGAACCAAAGAACTGTGCTTCCTACACACACGTATCATATCTAGTTCAACTCTGCTTAGTAAACTGATAAGAACAGTAGCTCCTATTCAGTCCAATACAATGTACTTGCGGGGAACAGACGCGAGTGCTATTTGCACTGTGTATGGCAATTGGAGCCCAATAATGACTTGTCTTACCAGAAAACAACTCTTGCTCATAGGACAAAAAACTGCATGTGACTCAACTCCATTTAGGACTGGGAAACAAACGCTAGCTCGACTTCCAAGAAACACACTCTGCTTTTGAGAAAAGAGCACTCTTCTACTCTACTGTGTTTCCTATGTGTTCCGAAAAGTGAGCTTGCTCAGAACAAAAAAACTGTGATTCCTACACACACGGCCATATCTAGTTCAAGTCTGCTTAGGAACCTGACAAGAACAGTAGATCCTCTTCAGTCCTATACACTGTACTTGCTGGGAACAGACGCCAGTGCTATTTGTCCTGTGTATGTCAATGGCATCGCAATAGTGACTCTTCTTACCAGAAAACAACTCTTGCTCGTGGACCAGAAACTGCATGTGATTCAACTCCATTTAATACTGGGAAACAAACTCTAGCTCGCTTTACAAGAAACACACTCCGCTTTTGAGAAAAGAGCACTCTTCTACTCTACTGTGTTTCCAATAAGGCCAGAACAGTGAGCTTGCTCAGAAAAAAAGAACTGTGCTTCCTACAAACACGGGAGTTATCTAGTTCAATTCTGCTTAGGAAACTGAGAAGAACAGTAGCACCTCTTCAGTCCAATACACTGTACTTGCTGGGAACAGATGGGAGGGCTATTTGCACTGTGTAAGGCAATGGGAGCACAATAGTGACTTTCCGTACCAGAAAACAGCTCTTGCTCGTAGGAACACAAACTGCATATGATTCCACTCCATTTAGGACTGGAAAACAAACGCTAGCTCGCCTTAAAAGAAAGGCACTGTGCTTTTGAGAAAAAAGCACTCTTCTACACTACTGTGTTTCCTATGGGGTCTGAACAGTGAGCTTGCTCAGAACAAAAAAACTGTGCTTCCTACACACGGCCATATCTAGTTCAAGTCTGCTTAGGAACCTGACAAGAACAGTAGATCCTCTTCAGCCCAATACACTGTACTTGCTGCGAACAGATGCCATTGCTATTTGTCCTGTGTATGACAATGGCAGCGCAATAGTGACTCTTCTTTCCAGAAAACAACTCTTGCTCATGGACCAGAAACTGCATGTGTTTCAACTCCATTTAGGACTGGGAAACAAACTCTAGCTCGCTTTACAAGAAACACACTCTGCTTTTGAGAAAAGAGCACTCTTCTACTCTACTGTGTTTCCTACAGGGCCAGAACAGTGAGCTGGCTCAGAAAAAAAGAACTGTGCTTCCTACACACACGGGCCATATCTAGTTCAACTCTGCTTAGGAAACTGAGAAGAACAGTAGCGCCTCTTCAGTCCAATACACTGTACTTGCTGGGAACAGATGCCAGTGCTATTTGTCCTGTGTATGGCGATGGCAGTGAAATAGTGACTCTTCTTACCATAAAAAAACTCTTGCTCGTAGTACCAGAAACTGCATGGGATTCAACTCCATTTAGGACTGCGAAACAAACGCTAGCACGCCTTACAAGAAATACACGCTGCTTTAGAGAAAAGAGCACTCTTCTACTCTACTGTGTTTCCTATGGGGTCCAAACAGTGAGCTTGCAAAGAACAAAAGAACTGTGCTTCCTACAAACACGGATCATATCTAGTTCAACTCTGCTTAGGAAACTGACAAGAACAGTAGCACCTATCCAGTCCAATACACTGTACTTGCTGGGAACAGACGCGAGTGCTATTTTCACTGTGTATGGCAATGGGAGCACAATAGTGACTTTCCTTACCAGAAAACAACTCTTGCTCGTAGGACCAGAAACTGCATGTGATTCAACTCCATTTAGGACTGGGAAACAAATGCTAGCTCGCCTTACATGAAACACACTCTGCTTTTGAGAAAAGAGCACTCTTCTACTCTGCTGTGTTTCCTATGGGGTCCGAACAGTAAGCTTGCTCAGAACAAAAGAACTGTGCTTCCTACACACACGGGCCATATCTAGTTCAACTCTGCTTAGGAAACTGACAATACAGTAGCTCCTCTTCAGTCCAATACACTTTACTTGCGGGGAACAGACGCGAGTGCTATTTGCACTGTGTATGCAATGGGAGCGCAATAGTGACTTTCCTTACCAGAAAACAACTCTTGCTCATAAGACCAGAAACTGCATGTGATTCAACTCCATTTAGGACTGGGAAACAAACGCTAGCTCGCCTTACAAGAAACACACTCTGCTTTTGAGAAAAGCGCACTCTTCTACTCTACTGTGTTTCCTATAGGGTCCGAACAGTGAGCTTGCTCAGAACAAATGAACTGTGCTTCCTACACACACGGCCATATCTAGTTCCAGTCTGCTTAGGAACCTGAAAGATCAGGAGATCCTCTTCAGTCCAATACACTGTACTTGCTGGAAACAGATGCCAGTGCTCTTTGTCCTGTATATGGCAATTGGAGCACAATAGTGACTCTTCTTACCATAAAACAACTCTTGCTCGTAGGACCAGAAACTGCATGTGATTCAACTCCATTTAGGACTGGGAAACAAACGCTAGCTCGACTTCCAAGAAACACACTCTGCTTTTGAGAAAAGAGCACTCTTCTACTCTACTGTGTTTCCTATGTGTTCCGAAAAGTGAGCTTGCTCAGAACAAAAAAACTGTGATTCCTACACACACGGCCATAACTAGTTCAAGTCTGCTTAGGAACCCGACAAGAACAGTAGATCCTCTTCAGTCCAATACACTGTACTTGCTGGGAACAGACGCCAGTGCTATTTGTCCTGTGTATGGCAATGGCAGCGCAATAGTGACTCTTCTTACCAGAAAACAACTCTTGCTCGTGGACCAGAAACTGCATGTGATTCAACTCCATTTAATACTGGGAAACAAACTCTAGCTCGCTTTACAAGAAACACACTCTGCTTTTGAGAAAAGAGCACTCTTCTACTCTACTGTGTTTCCAATAGGGCCAGAACAGTGAGCTTGCTCAGAAAAAAAGAACTGTGCTTCCTACACACACGGGCCTTATCTAGTTCAACTCTGCTTTGGGAACTGAGAAGAACAGTAGCGCCTCTTCAGTCCAATACACTGTACTTGCTGGGAATAGATGGGAGGGCTATTTGCACTGTGTATGGCAATGGGAGCACAATAGTGACTTTCCTTACCAGAAAACAGCTCTTGCTCGTAGGAACACAAACTGCATGTGATTCCACTCCATTTAGGACTGGGAAACAAATGCTAGCTCGCCTTAAAAGAAACACACTCTGCTTTTGAGAAAAAAGCACTCTTCTACTCTACTGTGTTTCCTATGGGGTCCGAACAATGAGCTTGCTCAGAACAAAAAAACTGTGCTTCCTACACACACGGCCATATCTAGTTCAAGTCTGCTTAGGAACCTGACAAGAACAGTAGATCCTCTTCAGCCCAATACACTGTACTTGCTGCGAACAGATGCCAGTGCTATTTGTCCCCTGTATGGCAATGGCAGTGCAATAGTGACTCTTCTTACCAGAAAACAAGTCTTGCTCGTAGTACCAGAAACTGCATGGGATTCAACTCCATTTAGGAATGCGAAACAAACGCTAGCAAGCCTTACAAGAAATACACTCTGCTTTAAAGAAAAGAGCACTCTTCTACTCTACTATGTTTCTTATGGGGTCCAAACAGTGAGCTTGCAAAGAACATAAGAACTGTGCTTCCTACACACACGGGCCATATCTACATCAACACTGCTTAGGAAACTGAGAAGAACAGTAGCTCCTTTTCAGTCCCATACACTGTACTTGCTGGGAACAGACTCGAGTGCTATTTGTACTGTGTAGGCAATGGGAGCGCAATAGTGACTTTCCTTACCAGAAAACAGCTCTTGCTCGTAGGACCAGAAACTGCATGTGATTCAACTCCACTTACGACTGGGAAACAAATGCTAGCTCGCCTTACAAGAAACACACTCTGCTTTTGAGAAAAGAGCACTCTTCTACTCTACTGTGTTTCCTATAGGGTCCGAACAGTGAGCTTGCTCAGAACAAAAGAACTGTGCTTCCTACACCCACGGCCATATCTAGTTCAATTGTGCTTAGGAACCTGACAAGAACAGTAGATCCTCTTCAGTCCAATACACTGTACTTGCTGGGAACAGACGCCAGTGCTATTTGTCCTGTATATGGCAATGGCAGCGCAATAGTTACTCTTCTTACCATAAAACAACTCTTGCTGGTAGGACCAGAAACTACATGTGATTCAACTCCATTTAGGACTGGGAAACAAATGATAGCTCGCCTTACAAGAAACACACTCTGCTTTAGGGAAAAGAGCACTCTTCTACTCTACTGTGTTTCCTATAGGGACAGAACAGTGAGCTTGCTCAGAAAAAAAAAACTGTGCTTCCTACACACAGGGCCATATCTAGTTCAAGTCTTCTGAGGAACTTGACAAGAACAGTAGATCTTCTTCAGTCCAATACACTGTCCTTGCTGGGAACAGACGCCAGTGCTATTTGTCCTGTGTATGGCAATGGCAGCGCAATAGTGACTCTTCTTACCAGAAAACAACTCTTGCTCGTGGACCAGAAACTGCATGTGATTCAACTCCATTTAGGACTGGGAAACAAACGCTAGCTCGCCTTACAAGAAACACACTCTGCTTTTGAGAAAAGAGCACTCTTCTTCTCTACTGTGTTTCCTATAGGTCCAGAACAGTGAGCTTGTTCAGAACAAAAGAACTGTGCTTCCTACACACACGGGCCATATCTAGTTCAACTCTGATTAGGATACTGACAAGAACAGAGGCTCCACTTCAGTCCAATACACTTTACTTGCGGGGAACAGACACGAGTGCTATTTGCACTGTGTATGGCAATTGGAGCACAATAGTGACTCGTCTTACCAGAAAACAACTCTTGCTCGTAGGACAAAAAACTGCATTTGACTCAACTCCATTTAGGACTGGGAAACAAACGCTAGCTCGCCTTACAAGAAACACACTCTGCTTTAGAGAAAAGAGCACTCTTCTACTCTACTGTGTTTCCTATAGGGCCAGAACAGTAAGCTTGCTCAGAACATAAGAACTGTGCTTCCTACACACACGGGCCATATCGAGTTCAACTCTGCTTAGGAACCTGACAAGAACAGTAGCTCCTCTTCAGTCCGATACACTGTACTTCCTGGGAACAGACGCATGTGCTATTTGCACTGTGTATGGCAATGGGAGCGCAATAGTGACTTTCCTTACCAGAAAACTACTCTTGCTCGTTGGACCATAAACTGCATGTGATTCAACTCCATTTAGGACTGGGAAACAAATGCTAGCTCGCCTTACATGAAACACACTCTGCTTTTGAGAAAAGAGCACTCTTCTACTCTACTGTGTTTCCTATGGGGTCCACACAGTGAGCTTGCTCAGAACAAAAGAACTGTGCTTCCTACACACACAGCCATATCTAGTTCAATTCTGCTTAGGATCCTGACAAGAACAGTAGATCCTCTTCAGTCCAATACACTGTACTTGCTGGGAACAGACGCCAGTGCTATTTGTCCTGTGTAAGGCAATGGCAGCACAATAGTGTCTCTTCTTAGCAGAAAACAACTCTTGCTTGTAGGACCAGAAACTGCATGTGATTCAACTCCATTTAGGACTGGGAAACAAACTCTAGCTCGCCTTACAAGAAACACACTCTGCTTTAGAGAAAAGAGCACTCTTCTACTCTACTGTGTTCCTATAGGGCCAGAACAGTGAGCTTGCTCAGAACATAAGAACTGTGCTTCCTACACACATGGGCCATATCTAGTTCAACTCTGCTTAGGAACCTGACAAGAATAGTAGCTCCTCTTGAGTCCAATACACTGTATTTGCTGGGAACAGACGCGAGAGCTATTTGCACTATGTATGGCAAGGGGAGCGCAATAGTAACTTTCTTACCAGAAAACAACTCTTGCTCTTAGGACCAGAAACTGCATGTGATTCAACTCCATTTAGGACTGGGAAACAAATGCTAGCTCGCCTTACATGAAACACACTCTGCTTTTGAGAAAAGAGCACTCTTCTACTCTACTGTTTTTCCTATGGGGTCCGAACAGTGAGCTTGCTCAGAACAAAAGAACTGTGCTTCCTACACACAGGGGCCATATCTAGTTCAACTCTGCTTAGGAAACTGAGAAGAACAGTAGCTCCTCTTCAGTTCAATACACTGTACTTGTGGGGAACAGACGCGAGTGCTATTTGCACTGTGTATGGCAATTGGAGCACAATAGTGACTTGTCTTACCAGAAAACAAATCTTGCTCGTAGGACAAAAAACTGCATGTGACTCAACTCCATTTAGGACTGGGAAACAAACGCTAGCTCGACTTCCAAGAAACACACTCTGCTTTTGAGAAAAGAGCACTCTTCTACTCTACTGTGTTTCCTATGAGTTCCGAACAGTGAGCTTGCTCAGAACAAAAAAACTGTGCTTCCTACACACACGGCCATATCTAGTTCAAGTCTGCTTAGGAACGTGACAAGAACAGTAGATCCTCTTCAGTCCAATACACTGTACTTGCTGGGAACAGACGCCAGTGCTATTTGTCCTGTGTATGGCAATGGCAGCGCAATAGTGACTCTTCTTACCAGAAAACAACTCTTGCTCGTAGGACCTGAAACTGCATGTTATTCAACTCCATTTAGGACTGGGAAACAAACTCGAGCTTGCTGTACAAGAAACACACTCTGCTTTTGAGAAAAGAGCACTCTTCTACTCTACTGTGTTTCCTATGGGGTCCAAATAGTGAGCTTGCTCAGAACAAAAGAACTGTGCTTCCTACACCCACGGCCATATCTAGTTCAATTCTGCTTAGGAAACTGACAAGAACAGTAGATCCTCTTCAGTCCAATACACTGTACTTGCTGGGAACAGACGCGAGTGCTATTTGCACCTTGGATGGCAATGGGAGCACAATAGTGACTTTCCTTACCAGAAAACAACTCTTGCTCGTAGGACAAGAAACTGCATGTGATTCCACTCCATTTAGGACTGGGAAACAAATGCTAGCTCGCCTTACAAGAAACACACTCTGCTTTAGAGAAAAGAGCACTCTTCTACTCTACTGTGTTTCCTATAGGGCCAGAACAGTGAGCTTGCTCAGAACTAAAGAACTGTGCTTCCTACACACAGGCCGTATCTAGTTCAACTCTGCTTAGGAAACTGACAAGAACAGTAGCTCCTCTTCAGTCTGATACACGGTACTTGCTAGGAATAGACGCGAGTGCTACTTGCACCTTGGATGGCAATGGGAGCACAATAGTGACTATCCTTACCCGAAAACAACTCTTGCTCGTAGGACAAGAAAGTGCATGTGATTCCACTCCATTTAGGACTGGGAAACAATTGCTAGCTCGCCTTACAAGAAACACACTCTGCTTTAGAGAAAAGAGCACTCTTCTACTCTACTGTGTTTCCTATGGGGTCCAAACAGTGAGCTTGCTCAGAACAAAAGAACTGTGATTCCTATACACACGGACCACATATAGTTCAACTCTGCTTAGGAAACTGACAAGAAGAGTAGCTCCTATTCAGTCCAATACACTGTACTTGCTGGGAACAGATGCGAGTGCTATTTGCACTGTTTATGGCAATGGGAGCGCAATAGTGACTTTCCTTACCAGAAAACAACTCTTGCTTGTAGGACAAGAAACTGCATGTGATTCAACTCCATTTAGGACTGGAAAACAAACTCTAGCTCGCTTAACATGAAACACACTCTGCTTTTGAGAAAAGAGCACTCTTCTACTCTACTGTGTTTCCTATAGGGCCAGAACGGTGAGGTTGCTCAGAACATAAGAACTGTGCTTCCTAGACACACGGGCCATATCTAGTTCAACTCTGCTTAGGAAACTGACAAGAACAGTAGCTCCTCTTCAGTCCAATACACTGTACTTGCTGGGAACAGATGCGAGTGCTATTTGCACTGTTTATGGCAATGGGAGCGCAATAGTGACTTTCCTTACCAGAAAACAACTCTTGCTTGTAGGACAAGAAACTGCATGTGATTCAACTCCATTTAAGACTGCGAAAAAAATGCTAGCTCGCCTTACATGAAACACACTCTGCTTTTGAGAAAAGAGCACTCTTCTACTCTACTGTGTTTCCTATAGGGCCAGAACAGTGAGCTTGCTCAGAAAAAAAGAACTGTGCTTCCTACACACACGGGCCATATCTAGTTCAACTCTGCTTAGGAAACTGACAAGAACAGTAGCTCCTCTTCAGTCCAATACACTGTACTTGCTGGGAACAGACGGGAGGGCTATTTGCACTGTGTATGGCAATGGGAGCGCAATAGTGACTTTCCTTACCAGAAAACAACTCTTGCTCGTTGGACCAGAAACTGCATGGGATTCAACTCCATTTAGGACTGGGAAACAAATGCTAGCTCGCCTTACAAGAAACACACTCTGCTTTTGAGAAAAGAGCACTCTTCTACTCTACTGTGTTTCCTATGGGGTCTGAACAGTGAGCTTGCTCAGAACAAAAGAACTGTGCTTCCTACACACACGGGCCATATCTAGTTCAACTCTGCTTAGGAAACTGAGAAGAACAGTAGCTCCTCTTCACTGCAATACACTGTACTTGCGGGGAACAGACGCGAGTGCTATTTGCACTGTGTATGGCAATTGGAGCACAATAGTGACTTGTCTTACCAGAAAACAACTCTTGCTCGTAGGACAAAAAACTGCATGTCACTCAACTCCATTTAGGACTGTTAAACAAACGCTAGCTCGACTTCCAAGAAACACACTCTGCTTTTGAGAAAAGAGCACTCTTCTACTCTACTGTGTTTCCTATGTGTTCCGAACAGTGAGCTTGCTCAGAACTAAAAAACTGTGCTTCCTACACACACGGCCATATCTAGTTCAAGTCTGCTTAGGAACCTGACAAGAACAGTAGATCCTCTTCAGTCCAATACACTGTACTGGCTGGGAACAGACGCCAGTGCTATTTGTCCTGTGTAAGGCAATGGCAGCGCAATAGTGTCTCTTCTTAGCAGAAAACAACTCTTGCTTGTAGGACCAGAAACTGCATGTGATTCAACTCCATTTAGGACTGGGAAACAAATGCTAGCTCGCCTTACAAGAAACACACTCTGCTTTAGAGAAAAGAGCACTCTTCTACTCTACTGTGTTTCCTATAGGGCCAGAACAGTGAGCTTGCTCAGAACTAAAGAACTGTGCTTCCTACACACAGGCCGTATCTAGTTCAACTCTGCTTAGGAAACTGACAAAACAGTAGCTCCTCGTCAGTCCGATACACGGTACTTGCTAGGAACAAACGCGAGTGCTATTTGCACCTTGGATGGCAATGGGAGCACAATAGTGACTTTCCTTACCAGAAAACAACTCTTGCTCGTAGGACAAGAAACTGCATGTGATTCCACTCCATTTAGGACTGGGAAACAAATGCTAGCTCGCCTTACAAGAAACACACTCTGCTTTAGAGAAAAGAACACTCTTCTACTCTACTGTGTTTCCTATGGGGTCCAAACAGTGAGCTTGCTCAGAACAAAAGAACTGTGCTTCCTACACACACGGACCACATATAGTTCAACTCTGCTTAGGAAACTGACAAGAAGAGTAGCTCCTCCCTCAGTCCAATACACGGTACTTGCTGGGAAAGACACGAGTGCTATTTGACTTGTGTAGGGCAATGGGAGCACAATAGTGACTTTCCTTACCAGAAAAGAACTCTTGTTCGTAGGACCAGAAACTGCATGTGATTCAACTCCATTTAGGACTTGGAAACAAACTCTAGCTCGCTTTACATGAAACACACTCTGCTTTTGAGAAAAGAGCACTCTTCTACTCTACTGTGTTTCCTATAGGGCCAGAACGGTGAGCTTGTTCAGAACATAAGATCTGTGCTTCCTAGACACACGGGCCATATCTAGTTCATCTCTGCTTATAAAACTGACAAGAACCGTAGCTCCTATTCAGTCCAATACACTGTACTTGCTGGGAAAAGACGCCAGTGCTATTTGCCTTGTGTAGGGCAATGGGAGCACAATAGTGACTTTCCTTACCAGAAAACAACTCTTGTTCGTAGGACCAGAAACTGCATGTGATTCAACTCCATTTAGGACTAGGAAACAAACACTAGCTCGCCTTACAAAAACACACTCTGCTTTTGAGAAAAGAGCACTCTTCTACTCTACTGTGTTTCCTATAGGTCCAGAACAGTGAGCTTGCTCAGAACATAAGAACTGTGCTTCCTACACACATGGGCCATATCTAGTTCAACTCTGCTTAGGAACCTGACAAGAACAGTAGCTCCTCTTGAGTCCAATACACTGTATTTGCTGGGAACAGACGCGAGAGCGTTTTGCACTATGTATGGCAAGGGGAGCGCAATAGTGACTTTCCTTACCAGAAAACAACTCTTACTCTTAGACCAGAAACTGCATGTGATTCAACTCCATTTAGGACTGGGAAACAAACGCTAGCTCGCTTTACGAGAAACAAACTCTGCTTTTGAGAAAAGAGCACTCTTCTACTCTACTGTGTTTCCTATGTGTTCCGAACAGTGAGCTTGCTCAGAACAAAAGAACTGTGCTTCCTACACCCATGGCCATATCTAGTTCAATTCTGCTTAGGAACCTGACAAGAACAGTAAATCCTCTTCAGTCCAATACAATGTACTTGCTGGGAACAGACGCCAGTGCTATTTGTCCTGTGTATGGCAATTCCAGCGCAATAGTGACTCTTCTTACCATAAAACAACTCTTGCTCGTAGGACCAGAAACTGCATGTGATTCAACTCCATTTAGGACTGGGAAACAAAAGCTAGCTCACCTTACAAGAAACACACTCTGCTTTAGAGAAAAGAGCACTCTTCTACTCTACTGTGTTTCCTATAGGGCCAGAACAGTGAGCTTGCTCAGAACAAAAGAACTGTGCTTCCTACACACGGGCCATATCTAGTTCAACTCTGCTTAGGAAACTGACAAGAACAGTAGCTCCTCTTCAGTCCGATACACTGTACTTGCTGGGAACAGACGGGAGTGCTATTTGCACTGTGTATGGCAATGGGAACGCAATCGTGACTTTCCTTACCAGAAACCAACTCTTGTTCTTAGGACCAGAAACTGCATGTGATTCAACTCCATTTAGGACTGCGAAACAAATGCTAGCTCGCCTTACATGAAACACACTCTGCTTTTGAGAAAAGAGCACTCTTCTACTCTCCTTGTTTCCTATAGGGCCAGAACCGTGAGCTTGCTCAGAAAAGAGGAACTGTGCTTCCTACACACACGGGCCATATCTAGTTCAACTCTGCTTAGGAAACTGACAAGAACAGTAGCTCCTCTTCAGTCCGATACACTGTACTTACTGGGAACAGACGCGAGTGCTATTTGCACTGTGTATGGCAATTGGAGCACAATAGTGACTCGTCTTACCAGAAAACAGCTCTTGCTCGTAGGACAAAAACTGCATGTGACTCAACTCCATTTAGGACTGGGAAACAAACGCTAGCTCGCATTACAAGAAACACACTCTGCTTTAGAGAAAAGAGCAATCTTCTACTCTACTGTGTTTCCTATAGGGCCAGAACAGTGAGCTTGCTCAGAACATAAGAACTGTGCTTCCTACACACACGGGCCATATCGAGTTCAACTCTGCTTAGGAACCTGACAAGAACAGTAGCTCCTCTTCAGTCTGATACACTGTACTTGCTGGTAACAGACGCATGTGCTCTTTGCACTGTGTATGGCAATGGGAGCGCAATAGTGATTTTCCTTACCAGAAAACAACTCTTGCTCGTTGGACCAGAAACTGCATGTGATTCAACTCCATTTAGGACTGGGAAACAAATGCTAGCTCGCCTTACATGAAACACACTCTGCTTTTGAGAAAAGAGCACTCTTCTACTCTACTGTGTTTCCTATGGGGTCCAAACAGTGAGCTTGCTCAGAACAAAAGAACTGTGCTTCCTACACACAGGACATATCTAGTTCAACTCTGCTTAGGAAACTTTGAAGAACGGTAGCTCCTCTTCAGTCCAATACACTGTACTCGCTGGGAACAGACGGGAGGGCTATTTGCACTGTGTATGGCAATGGGAGCTCAATAGTGACTTTCCTTACCAGAAAACAACTCTTGCTCATAGGACCAGAAACTGTATGTTATTCCACTGCATTTAGGACTGGGAAACAAACGCTAGCTCGCCTTACAAGGTACACACTCTGCTTTTGAGAAAAGAGCACTCTCTTACTCTACTGACTTTACTATGGGGTCCAAACAGTGAGCTTGCTCAGAAAAAAAGATCTGTGCTTCCCACACACACCGAACATATCTAGTTCAACTCTGCTTAGGAAACTGACAAGAACTGCAGCTCCTCTTCAGTCCGAAACACTGTATTTGCTGGGAACAGACGCGAGTGCTATTTGCATTGTGTATGGCAATGGGAGCTCAATAGTTACTTTCCTTACCAGAAAACAACTCTTGCTCGTAGGAACAGAAACTGCATGGGATTCAACTCCATTTAGGACTGGGAAACAAACGCTAGCTCGCCTTACAAGAAACAAACTCTGCTTTTGAGAAAAGAACACAATTCTACTCTACTGTGTTTCCTATGGGGTCCGAACAGTGAGCTTGCTCAGAACCAAAGAATTGTGCTTCCTACACACACCGACCATATCGAGTTCAACTCTGCTTAGGAAACTGACAAGAACAGTAGCTCCTCTTCAGTCCGATACACTGTACTTGCTGGGAACAGACGAGAGTGCTATTTGCACTGTGTATTGCATTTGGAGCACAAAAGTGACTCTTCTTAACAGAAAACAACTCTTGCTCGTAGGACCAGAAACTGTATGTGATTCAACTCCTTTTAGGGCTGCAAAACAAATGCGAGCTCGCCTTACAAGAAACACACTCTTCTTTAGAGAAAAGAGCATTCTTCTACTCTACTGTGTTTCCTATGGGGTCCGAACAGTGAGCTTGCTCAGAACAAAAAAACTGTGCTTCCTACACACACGGCCATATCTAGTTCAAGTCTGATTAGGAACCTGAGAAGAACAGTAGATCCTCTTTCGTCCAATACACTGTACTTGCTGGGAACAGACGCCAGTGCTATTTGTCCTGTGTATGGCAATGGCAGCGCAATAGTGACTCTTCATACCATAAAACAACTCTTGCTGGTAGGACCAGAAACTGCATGTGATTCAACTCCATTTAGGACTGGGAAACAAACGCTAGCCTGCCTTACAAGAAATACACTCTGCTTTAGAGAAAAGAGCACTCTTCTACTCTACTGTGTTTCCTATGGGTTCCGAACAGTGAGCTTGCTCAGAACTAAAGAACTGTGCTTCCTACACACACGGACCATATCTAGTTCAACTCTGCTTAGGAAACTGACAAGAACAGTAGCTCCTCTTCAGTCCGATACACTGTACTTGCTGGGAACAGACGCGAGTGCTATTTGCACTGTGGATGGCAATGGGAGCACAATAGTGTCTTTCCTTACCAGAAAACAACTCTTGCTCATAGGACCAGAAACTGCATGTGACTCAACTCCATTTAGGACTGGGAAACAAATGCTAGCTCGCCTTACATGAAACACACTCTGCTTTTGAGTAAAGAGTACTCTTCTACTCTACTGTGTTTCCTATGGGGCCAGAATAGTGAGCTTGCTCAGAACAAAAGAACTGTGCTTCCTACACACACGGGCCATATCTAGTTCAACTCTGCTTAGGAAACTGACAAGAACAGTAGCTCCTCTTCAGTCCGATACACTGTACTTGCTGGGAACAGACGCGAGAGCTATTTGCACTGTGTATGCCAAGGGGAGCGCAATAGTGACTTTCCTTAATAGAAAAAAACTCTTGTTCTTAGGACCAGAAACTGCATGTGATTCAACTCCATTTAGGACTGGGAAACAACTGCTAGCTCGCCTTACAAGAAACACACTCTGCTTTTGAGAAAAGTGCACTCTTCTACTCTACTGTGTTTCCTATGGTGTCCGAACAGTGAGCTTGCTCAGAACAAAAGAACTTTGCTTCCTACACACACGGCCATATCTAGTTCAATTCTGCTTAGGAACCTGAAAAGAACAGTAGATCCTCTTCAGTCCGATACACTGTACTTGCTGGGAACAGACGCCAGTGCTATTTGTCCTGTGTATGGCAATGGCAGCGCAATAGTGACTCTTCTTACCATAAAACAACTCTTGCTCGTAGGACTAGAAACTGCATGTGATTCAACTCCATTTAGGACTGGGAAAAAAACGCTAGCTCGCCTTACAAGAAACACACTCTGCTTTAGAGAAAAGAGCACTCTTCTACTCTACTGTGTTTCCTATAGGGCCAGAACAGTGAGCTTGCTCAGAACAAAAAAACTGTGCTTCCTACACACGGGCCATAACTAGTTCAACTCTGCTTAGAAACCTGACAAGAACAGTAACTCCTCTTCCGATACACTGTACTTGCTGGGAACAGACGCGAGTGCTATTTGCACTGTGTATGGCAATGGGAACGCAATAGTGACTTTCCTTACCAGAAAACAACTCTTACTCGTAGGACCAGAAACTGCATGTGATTCAACTCCATTTAGGACTGGGAAACAAATGATAGCTCGCCTTACATGAAACACACTCTGCTTTTGAGAAAAGAGCACTCTTCTACTCTACTGTGTTTCCTATGGGGTACGAACAGTGAGCTTGCTCAGAACAAAAGAACTGTAATTTCTACACACACGGGCCATATCTAGTTCAACTCTGCTTAGGAAACTGACAAGAACAGTAGATCCTCTTCAGTCCAATACACTCTACTTGCGGGGAACAGACACGAGTGCTATTTGCACTGTGTATGGCAGTTGGAGCACAATAGTGACTTGTCTTACCAGAAAACAACTCTTGCTCGTAGGACAAAAAACTGCATGTGACTCAACTCCATTTAGGACTGGGAATCAAACGCTAGCTCGACTTCCAAGAAACACACTCTGCTTTAGAGGAAAGAGCACTCTTCTACTCTACTGTGTTTCCTATGGGGTCCAAACAGTGAGCTTGCTCAGAATAAAAGAACTGTTCTTCCTAAACACACGTACCATATCTAGTTCAACTCTACTTCGTAAACTTACAAAACAGTAGCTCCTATTCAGTCCAATACACTGTACTTGCTGGGAAAAGACGCTAGTGCTATTTGTCCTGTGTATGGCAATGGCAGCGCAATAGTGACTCTTCATACCATAAAACAACTCTTGCTGGTAGGACCAGAAACTGCATGTGATTCAACTCCCTTTAGGACTAGAAAACAAACGCTAGCTCGCCTTACAAAAATACACTCTGCTTTTGAGAAAAGAGCACTCTTCTACTCTACTGTGTTTCCTATAGGGCCAGAACAGTGAACTTGATCAGAACATAAGTACTGTGCTTCCTACACACACGGGCCATATCTAGTTCAACTCTGCTTAGGAAACTGACAAGAACAGTAGCTCCTCTTCAGTCTGATACACTGTACTTGCTGGGAACAGACGCGAGAGCTATTTGCGCTGTGTATGGCAAAAGGAGGACAATCGTGACTTTCCTTACCAGAAAACAACTCTTGCTCATAGACCAGAAACTTCATGTGATTCAACTCCATTTAGGCCTGGGAAACAAACGCTAGCTCGCCTTACAAGGAACACACTCTGCTTTTGAGAAAAGAGCACTCTTCTACTCTACTGTGTTTCCTATGGTGACCGAACAGTGAGCTTGCTCAGAACAAAAGAACTGTGATTTCTACACACATGGCCATATCTAGTTCAATTCTGCTTAGGAACCTGACAAGAACAGTAGATCCTCTTCAGTCCAATACACTGTACTTGCTGGGAACAGACGCCAGTGCTATTTGTCCTGTGTATGGCAATGGCAGCGCAATAGTGACTCTTCTTACCATAAAACAACTCTTGCTCGTAGGACCAGAAACTGCATGTGATTCAACTCCATTTAGGACTGGGAAACAAAAGCTAACTCACCTTACAAGAAACACACTCTGCTTTAGAGAAAAGAGCACTCTTCTACGGTACTGTGTTTCCTATAGGGCCAGAACAGTGAGCTTGCTCAGAACAAAAGAACTGTGCTTCCTACACACACGGGCCATATCTAGTTCAACTCTGCTTAGGAAACTGAGAAGAACAGTAGCTCCTCTTCAGTCCAATACACTGTATTTGCTGGGAACAGACGGGAGGGCTATTTGCACTGTGTATGGCAATGGGAGCGCAATAGTGACTTTCCTTACCAGAAAACAACTCTTGCTCGTAGGACCAGAAACTGCATGTGATTCAACTCCATTTAGGACTGGGAAACAAACGCTAGCTCGCCTTACAAGAAACACACTCTGCTTTAGAGAAAAGAGCACTCTTCTACTCTACTGTGTTTCCTATGGGGTCCAAACAGTGAGCTTGCTCAGAACAAAAGAACTGTGCTTCCTACAAACACGGACCATATCTAATTCAACTCTGCTTAGGAAACTGACAAGAACAGTAGCTCCTATTCAGTCCAATGCACTGTACTTGCTGGGAAAAGACACGAGTGCTATTTGCCTTGTGTAGGGCAATGGGAGCGCAATAGTGACTTTCCTTACCAGAAAACAACTCTTGTTCATAGGACCAGAAACTGCATGTGAGTCAACTCCATTTAGGACTAGGAAACAAATGCTAGCTCGCCTTACAAAAACACACTCTGCTTTTGAGAAAAGAGCACTCTTCTACTCTACTGTGTTTCCTATGGGGTCCAAACAGTGAGCTTGCTCAGAACATAAGAACTGTGCTTCCTACAAACACGGGCCATATCTAGTTCAACTCTGCTTAGGAAACTGACACGAACAGTAGCTCCTCTTCAGTCTGATACACTGTACTTGCTGGGAACAGACGCGAGAGCTATTTGCACTGTGTATGGCAAGGGGAGCGCAATCGTGACTTTCCTTACCAGAAAACAACTCTTGCTTGTAGGACCAGAAACTGCATGTGATTCAACTCCATTTTGGACTGGGAAACAAATGCTAGCTCGCCTTTCAAGAAACACACTCTACTTTTGAGAAAAGAGCACTCTTCTACTCTACTGGGTTTCTTATGGTGTCCGAACAGTGAGCTTGCTCAGAATAAAAGAACTGTGCTTCCTAAACCGACAGCCATATCTAGTTCAATTCTGCTTTGGAACCTGACAAGAACAGTAAATACTCTTCAGTCCAACACTGTACTTGCTGGGAACAGACGCCAGTGCTATTTGTCCTGTGTATGGCAATTCCAGCGCAATAGTGACTCTTCTTACCATAAAACTACTCTTGCTCATAGGACCAGAAACTGCATGTGATTCAACTCCATTTAGGACTGGGAAACAAAAGCTAGCTCACCTTACAAGAAACACACTCTGCTTTAGAGAAAAGAGCACTCTTCTACTCTACTGTGTTTCCTATAGGGCCAGAACAGTGAGCTTGCTCAGAAAAAAAGAACTGTGCTTCCTACACACACCGAATATATCTAGTTCAATTCTGCTTAGGAAACTGACAAGAACAGCAGCTCCTCTTCAGTCGGAAACACTGTATTTGCTGGGAACAGACGCGAGTGCTATTTGCACTGTGTATGGCAATGGGAGCTCAATAGTTATTTTCCTTACCAGAAAACAACTCTTGCTCGTAGGAACAGAAACTGCATGGGATTCAACTCCATTTAGGACTGGGAAACAAACGCTAGCTCGCCTTACAAGAAACACACTCTGCTTTTGAGAAAAGAGCACAATTCTACTCTACTGTGTTTCCTATGGGGTCCGAACAGTGAGCTTGCTCAGATCCAAAGAACTGTGCTTCCTACACACACCGACCATATCTCGTTCAACTCTGCTTAGGAAACTGACAAGAACAGTAGATCCTCTTCAGTCCAATACACTGTACTTGCTGGGAACAGACGCCAGTGCTATTTGTCCTGTGTACGGCAATGGCAGCGCAATAGTGACTCTTCTTACCATAAAACAACCCTTGCTCGTAGGACCAGAAACTGCATGTGATTCAACTCCATTTAGGACTGGGAAAAAAACGCTAGCTCGCCTTACAAGAAACACACTCTGCTTTTGAGAAAAGAGCACTCTTCTACTCTACTGTGTTTCCTATAGGGCCAGAACAGTGAGCTTGCTCAGAACAAAAGAACTGTGCTTCCTACACACGGGCCATATCTAGTTCAAGTCTGCTTAGGAAACTGACAAGAACAATTGCTCCTCTTCAGTCCGATACACTGTACTTGCTGGGAACAGACGCGAGTGCTATTTGCAATGTGGATGGCAATGGGAGCACAATAGTGACTTTCCTTACCAGAAAACAACTCTTGCTCGTAGGACCAGAAACTGCATGTGATTCAGCTCCATTTAGGACTGGGAAACAAATGCTAGCTCGCCTTACATGAAACACACTCTGCTTTTGAGTAAAGAGCACTCTTCTACTCTATAGTGTTTCCTATGTGGCCAGAACAGTGAGCTTGCTCAGAACAAAAGAACTGTGCTTCCTACAAACACGGGCCATATCTACTTCAACTCTGCTTAGGAAACTGACAAGAACAGTAGCTCCTCTTCAGTCCAATACACTGTACTTGCTGGGAACAGACGCATGTGCTATTTGCACGGTATATGGCAATGGGAGCGCAATAGTGACTTTCCTTACCAGAAAACAACTCTGGCTCGTAGGATCAGAAACTGTATGTGATTCAACTCCATTTAGGACTGGGAAACAAATGCCAGCTCGCCTTACATGAAAAACACTCTGCTTTTGAGAAAAGAGCACTCTTCTACTCTACTGTGATTCCTATAGGGCCAGAACAGTGAGATTGCTCAGAAAAAAAGAACTGTGCTTCCTACACACACGGGCCATATCTAGTTCAACTCTGCTTAGGAAACTGAGAAGAACAGTAGCTCTTCTTCAGTCCAATACACTGTACTTGCTGGGAACAGACGGGAGGGCTATTTGCACTGTGTATGGCAATGGGAGCGCAATAGTGACTTTCCTTACCAGAAAACAACTCTTGCTCGTAGGACCAGAAACTGCATGTGATACAACTGCATTTAGGACTGGGAAACAAACGCTAGCTCGCCTTACATGAAACACACTCTGCTTTTGAGTAAAGAGTACTCTTCTACTCTGCTGTGTTTCCTATAGGGCCAGAACAGTGAGCTTGCTCAGAACAAAAGAACTGTGCTTCCTACACACACGGGCCATATCTAGTTCAACTCTGCTTAGGAAACTGACAAGAACAGTAGCTCCTCTTCAGTCCGATACACTGTACTTGCTGGGAACAGACACGAGAGCTATTTGCACTGTGTATACCAAGGGGAGCGCAATAGTGACTTTCCTTACTAGAAAACAACTCTTGTTCTTAGGACCAGAAACTGCATGTGATTCAACTCCATTTAGGACTGGGAAACAACCGCTACCTCGCCTTACAAGAAACACACTCTGCTTTTGAGAAAAGAGCACTCTTCTACTCTACTGTGTTTCCTAAGGTGTCCGAACAGTGAGCTTGCTCAGAAAAAAAGAACTGTGCTTCCTACACACACGGCCATATCTAGTTCAATTCTGCTTAGGATCCTGAGAAGAACAGTAGATCCTCTTCAGTCCGATACACTGTATTTGCTGGGAACAGACGCCAGTGCTATTTGTCCTGTGTATGGCAATGGCAGCGCAATAGTGACTCTTCTTACCATAAAACAACTCTTGCTCGTAGGACTAGAAACTGCATGTGATTCAACTCCATTTAGGACTGGGAAAAAAACGCTAGCTCGCCTTACAAGAAACACACTCTGCTTTAGAGAAAAGAGCACTCTTCTACTCTACTGTGTTTCCTATAGGGCCAGAACAGTGAGCTTGCTCAGAACAAAAGAACTGTAATTTCTACACACACGGGCCATATCTAGTTCAACTCTGCTTAGGAAACTGACAAGAACAGTAGATCCTCTTCAGTCCAATACACTCTACTTGCGGGGAACAGACACGAGTGCTATTTGCACTGTGTATGGAAGTTGGAGCACAATAGTGACTTGTCTTACCAGAAAACAACTCTTGCTCGTAGGATAAAAAACTGCATGTGACTCAACTCCATTTAGGACTGGGAATCAAACACTAGCTCGCCTTCCAAGAAACACACTCTGCTTTAGAGAAAAGAGCACTCTTCTACTCTACTGTGTTTCCTAAGGGGTCCAAACAGTGAGCTTGCTCAGAACAAAAGAACTGTGATTCCTATACACACGGACCACATATAGTTCAACTCTGCTTAGGAAACTGACAAGAAGAGTAGCTCCTATTCAGTCCAATACACTGTACTTGCTGGGAACAGATGCGAGTGCTATTTGCACTGTTTATGGCAATGGGAGCGCAATAGTGACTTTCCTTACCAGAAAACAACTCTTGCTTGTAGGACAAGAAACTGCATGTGATTCAACTCCATTTAGGACTGGAAAACAAACTCTAGCTCGCTTAACATGAAACACACTCTGCTTTTGAGAAAAGAGCACTCTTCTACTCTACTGTGTTTCCTATAGGGCCAGAACGGTGAGGTTGCTCAGAACATAAGAACTGTGCTTCCTAGACACACGGGCCATATCTAGTTCAACTCTGCTTAGGAAACTGACAAGAACAGTAGCTCCTCTTCAGTCCAATACACTGTACTTGCTGGGAACAGATGCGAGTGCTATTTGCACTGTTTATGGCAATGGGAGCGCAATAGTGACTTTCCTTACCAGAAAACAACTCTTGCTTGTAGGACAAGAAACTGCATGTGATTCAACTCCATTTAAGACTGCGAAAAAAATGCTAGCTCGCCTTACATGAAACACACTCTGCTTTTGAGAAAAGAGCACTCTTCTACTCTACTGTGTTTCCTATAGGGCCAGAACAGTGAGCTTGCTCAGAAAAAAAGAACTGTGCTTCCTACACACACGGGCCATATCTAGTTCAACTCTGCTTAGGAAACTGACAAGAACAGTAGCTCCTCTTCAGTCCAATACACTGTACTTGCTGGGAACAGACGGGAGGGCTATTTGCACTGTGTATGGCAATGGGAGCGCAATAGTGACTTTCCTTACCAGAAAACAACTCTTGCTCGTTGGACCAGAAACTGCATGGGATTCAACTCCATTTAGGACTGGGAAACAAATGCTAGCTCGCCTTACAAGAAACACACTCTGCTTTTGAGAAAAGAGCACTCTTCTACTCTACTGTGTTTCCTATGGGGTCTGAACAGTGAGCTTGCTCAGAACAAAAGAACTGTGCTTCCTACACACACGGGCCATATCTAGTTCAACTCTGCTTAGGAAACTGAGAAGAACAGTAGCTCCTCTTCACTGCAATACACTGTACTTGCGGGGAACAGACGCGAGTGCTATTTGCACTGTGTATGGCAATTGGAGCACAATAGTGACTTGTCTTACCAGAAAACAACTCTTGCTCGTAGGACAAAAAACTGCATGTCACTCAACTCCATTTAGGACTGTTAAACAAACGCTAGCTCGACTTCCAAGAAACACACTCTGCTTTTGAGAAAAGAGCACTCTTCTACTCTACTGTGTTTCCTATGTGTTCCGAACAGTGAGCTTGCTCAGAACTAAAAAACTGTGCTTCCTACACACACGGCCATATCTAGTTCAAGTCTGCTTAGGAACCTGACAAGAACAGTAGATCCTCTTCAGTCCAATACACTGTACTGGCTGGGAACAGACGCCAGTGCTATTTGTCCTGTGTAAGGCAATGGCAGCGCAATAGTGTCTCTTCTTAGCAGAAAACAACTCTTGCTTGTAGGACCAGAAACTGCATGTGATTCAACTCCATTTAGGACTGGGAAACAAATGCTAGCTCGCCTTACAAGAAACACACTCTGCTTTAGAGAAAAGAGCACTCTTCTACTCTACTGTGTTTCCTATAGGGCCAGAACAGTGAGCTTGCTCAGAACTAAAGAACTGTGCTTCCTACACACAGGCCGTATCTAGTTCAACTCTGCTTAGGAAACTGACAAAACAGTAGCTCCTCGTCAGTCCGATACACGGTACTTGCTAGGAACAAACGCGAGTGCTATTTGCACCTTGGATGGCAATGGGAGCACAATAGTGACTTTCCTTACCAGAAAACAACTCTTGCTCGTAGGACAAGAAACTGCATGTGATTCCACTCCATTTAGGACTGGGAAACAAATGCTAGCTCGCCTTACAAGAAACACACTCTGCTTTAGAGAAAAGAACACTCTTCTACTCTACTGTGTTTCCTATGGGGTCCAAACAGTGAGCTTGCTCAGAACAAAAGAACTGTGCTTCCTACACACACGGACCACATATAGTTCAACTCTGCTTAGGAAACTGACAAGAAGAGTAGCTCCTCCCTCAGTCCAATACACGGTACTTGCTGGGAAAGACACGAGTGCTATTTGACTTGTGTAGGGCAATGGGAGCACAATAGTGACTTTCCTTACCAGAAAAGAACTCTTGTTCGTAGGACCAGAAACTGCATGTGATTCAACTCCATTTAGGACTTGGAAACAAACTCTAGCTCGCTTTACATGAAACACACTCTGCTTTTGAGAAAAGAGCACTCTTCTACTCTACTGTGTTTCCTATAGGGCCAGAACGGTGAGCTTGTTCAGAACATAAGATCTGTGCTTCCTAGACACACGGGCCATATCTAGTTCATCTCTGCTTATAAAACTGACAAGAACCGTAGCTCCTATTCAGTCCAATACACTGTACTTGCTGGGAAAAGACGCCAGTGCTATTTGCCTTGTGTAGGGCAATGGGAGCACAATAGTGACTTTCCTTACCAGAAAACAACTCTTGTTCGTAGGACCAGAAACTGCATGTGATTCAACTCCATTTAGGACTAGGAAACAAACACTAGCTCGCCTTACAAAAACACACTCTGCTTTTGAGAAAAGAGCACTCTTCTACTCTACTGTGTTTCCTATAGGTCCAGAACAGTGAGCTTGCTCAGAACATAAGAACTGTGCTTCCTACACACATGGGCCATATCTAGTTCAACTCTGCTTAGGAACCTGACAAGAACAGTAGCTCCTCTTGAGTCCAATACACTGTATTTGCTGGGAACAGACGCGAGAGCGTTTTGCACTATGTATGGCAAGGGGAGCGCAATAGTGACTTTCCTTACCAGAAAACAACTCTTACTCTTAGACCAGAAACTGCATGTGATTCAACTCCATTTAGGACTGGGAAACAAACGCTAGCTCGCTTTACGAGAAACAAACTCTGCTTTTGAGAAAAGAGCACTCTTCTACTCTACTGTGTTTCCTATGTGTTCCGAACAGTGAGCTTGCTCAGAACAAAAGAACTGTGCTTCCTACACCCATGGCCATATCTAGTTCAATTCTGCTTAGGAACCTGACAAGAACAGTAAATCCTCTTCAGTCCAATACAATGTACTTGCTGGGAACAGACGCCAGTGCTATTTGTCCTGTGTATGGCAATTCCAGCGCAATAGTGACTCTTCTTACCATAAAACAACTCTTGCTCGTAGGACCAGAAACTGCATGTGATTCAACTCCATTTAGGACTGGGAAACAAAAGCTAGCTCACCTTACAAGAAACACACTCTGCTTTAGAGAAAAGAGCACTCTTCTACTCTACTGTGTTTCCTATAGGGCCAGAACAGTGAGCTTGCTCAGAACAAAAGAACTGTGCTTCCTACACACGGGCCATATCTAGTTCAACTCTGCTTAGGAAACTGACAAGAACAGTAGCTCCTCTTCAGTCCGATACACTGTACTTGCTGGGAACAGACGGGAGTGCTATTTGCACTGTGTATGGCAATGGGAACGCAATCGTGACTTTCCTTACCAGAAACCAACTCTTGTTCTTAGGACCAGAAACTGCATGTGATTCAACTCCATTTAGGACTGCGAAACAAATGCTAGCTCGCCTTACATGAAACACACTCTGCTTTTGAGAAAAGAGCACTCTTCTACTCTCCTTGTTTCCTATAGGGCCAGAACCGTGAGCTTGCTCAGAAAAGAGGAACTGTGCTTCCTACACACACGGGCCATATCTAGTTCAACTCTGCTTAGGAAACTGACAAGAACAGTAGCTCCTCTTCAGTCCGATACACTGTACTTACTGGGAACAGACGCGAGTGCTATTTGCACTGTGTATGGCAATTGGAGCACAATAGTGACTCGTCTTACCAGAAAACAGCTCTTGCTCGTAGGACAAAAACTGCATGTGACTCAACTCCATTTAGGACTGGGAAACAAACGCTAGCTCGCATTACAAGAAACACACTCTGCTTTAGAGAAAAGAGCAATCTTCTACTCTACTGTGTTTCCTATAGGGCCAGAACAGTGAGCTTGCTCAGAACATAAGAACTGTGCTTCCTACACACACGGGCCATATCGAGTTCAACTCTGCTTAGGAACCTGACAAGAACAGTAGCTCCTCTTCAGTCTGATACACTGTACTTGCTGGTAACAGACGCATGTGCTCTTTGCACTGTGTATGGCAATGGGAGCGCAATAGTGATTTTCCTTACCAGAAAACAACTCTTGCTCGTTGGACCAGAAACTGCATGTGATTCAACTCCATTTAGGACTGGGAAACAAATGCTAGCTCGCCTTACATGAAACACACTCTGCTTTTGAGAAAAGAGCACTCTTCTACTCTACTGTGTTTCCTATGGGGTCCAAACAGTGAGCTTGCTCAGAACAAAAGAACTGTGCTTCCTACACACAGGACATATCTAGTTCAACTCTGCTTAGGAAACTTTGAAGAACGGTAGCTCCTCTTCAGTCCAATACACTGTACTCGCTGGGAACAGACGGGAGGGCTATTTGCACTGTGTATGGCAATGGGAGCTCAATAGTGACTTTCCTTACCAGAAAACAACTCTTGCTCATAGGACCAGAAACTGTATGTTATTCCACTGCATTTAGGACTGGGAAACAAACGCTAGCTCGCCTTACAAGGTACACACTCTGCTTTTGAGAAAAGAGCACTCTCTTACTCTACTGACTTTACTATGGGGTCCAAACAGTGAGCTTGCTCAGAAAAAAAGATCTGTGCTTCCCACACACACCGAACATATCTAGTTCAACTCTGCTTAGGAAACTGACAAGAACTGCAGCTCCTCTTCAGTCCGAAACACTGTATTTGCTGGGAACAGACGCGAGTGCTATTTGCATTGTGTATGGCAATGGGAGCTCAATAGTTACTTTCCTTACCAGAAAACAACTCTTGCTCGTAGGAACAGAAACTGCATGGGATTCAACTCCATTTAGGACTGGGAAACAAACGCTAGCTCGCCTTACAAGAAACAAACTCTGCTTTTGAGAAAAGAACACAATTCTACTCTACTGTGTTTCCTATGGGGTCCGAACAGTGAGCTTGCTCAGAACCAAAGAATTGTGCTTCCTACACACACCGACCATATCGAGTTCAACTCTGCTTAGGAAACTGACAAGAACAGTAGCTCCTCTTCAGTCCGATACACTGTACTTGCTGGGAACAGACGAGAGTGCTATTTGCACTGTGTATTGCATTTGGAGCACAAAAGTGACTCTTCTTAACAGAAAACAACTCTTGCTCGTAGGACCAGAAACTGTATGTGATTCAACTCCTTTTAGGGCTGCAAAACAAATGCGAGCTCGCCTTACAAGAAACACACTCTTCTTTAGAGAAAAGAGCATTCTTCTACTCTACTGTGTTTCCTATGGGGTCCGAACAGTGAGCTTGCTCAGAACAAAAAAACTGTGCTTCCTACACACACGGCCATATCTAGTTCAAGTCTGATTAGGAACCTGAGAAGAACAGTAGATCCTCTTTCGTCCAATACACTGTACTTGCTGGGAACAGACGCCAGTGCTATTTGTCCTGTGTATGGCAATGGCAGCGCAATAGTGACTCTTCATACCATAAAACAACTCTTGCTGGTAGGACCAGAAACTGCATGTGATTCAACTCCATTTAGGACTGGGAAACAAACGCTAGCCTGCCTTACAAGAAATACACTCTGCTTTAGAGAAAAGAGCACTCTTCTACTCTACTGTGTTTCCTATGGGTTCCGAACAGTGAGCTTGCTCAGAACTAAAGAACTGTGCTTCCTACACACACGGACCATATCTAGTTCAACTCTGCTTAGGAAACTGACAAGAACAGTAGCTCCTCTTCAGTCCGATACACTGTACTTGCTGGGAACAGACGCGAGTGCTATTTGCACTGTGGATGGCAATGGGAGCACAATAGTGTCTTTCCTTACCAGAAAACAACTCTTGCTCATAGGACCAGAAACTGCATGTGACTCAACTCCATTTAGGACTGGGAAACAAATGCTAGCTCGCCTTACATGAAACACACTCTGCTTTTGAGTAAAGAGTACTCTTCTACTCTACTGTGTTTCCTATGGGGCCAGAATAGTGAGCTTGCTCAGAACAAAAGAACTGTGCTTCCTACACACACGGGCCATATCTAGTTCAACTCTGCTTAGGAAACTGACAAGAACAGTAGCTCCTCTTCAGTCCGATACACTGTACTTGCTGGGAACAGACGCGAGAGCTATTTGCACTGTGTATGCCAAGGGGAGCGCAATAGTGACTTTCCTTAATAGAAAAAAACTCTTGTTCTTAGGACCAGAAACTGCATGTGATTCAACTCCATTTAGGACTGGGAAACAACTGCTAGCTCGCCTTACAAGAAACACACTCTGCTTTTGAGAAAAGTGCACTCTTCTACTCTACTGTGTTTCCTATGGTGTCCGAACAGTGAGCTTGCTCAGAACAAAAGAACTTTGCTTCCTACACACACGGCCATATCTAGTTCAATTCTGCTTAGGAACCTGAAAAGAACAGTAGATCCTCTTCAGTCCGATACACTGTACTTGCTGGGAACAGACGCCAGTGCTATTTGTCCTGTGTATGGCAATGGCAGCGCAATAGTGACTCTTCTTACCATAAAACAACTCTTGCTCGTAGGACTAGAAACTGCATGTGATTCAACTCCATTTAGGACTGGGAAAAAAACGCTAGCTCGCCTTACAAGAAACACACTCTGCTTTAGAGAAAAGAGCACTCTTCTACTCTACTGTGTTTCCTATAGGGCCAGAACAGTGAGCTTGCTCAGAACAAAAAAACTGTGCTTCCTACACACGGGCCATAACTAGTTCAACTCTGCTTAGAAACCTGACAAGAACAGTAACTCCTCTTCCGATACACTGTACTTGCTGGGAACAGACGCGAGTGCTATTTGCACTGTGTATGGCAATGGGAACGCAATAGTGACTTTCCTTACCAGAAAACAACTCTTACTCGTAGGACCAGAAACTGCATGTGATTCAACTCCATTTAGGACTGGGAAACAAATGATAGCTCGCCTTACATGAAACACACTCTGCTTTTGAGAAAAGAGCACTCTTCTACTCTACTGTGTTTCCTATGGGGTACGAACAGTGAGCTTGCTCAGAACAAAAGAACTGTAATTTCTACACACACGGGCCATATCTAGTTCAACTCTGCTTAGGAAACTGACAAGAACAGTAGATCCTCTTCAGTCCAATACACTCTACTTGCGGGGAACAGACACGAGTGCTATTTGCACTGTGTATGGCAGTTGGAGCACAATAGTGACTTGTCTTACCAGAAAACAACTCTTGCTCGTAGGACAAAAAACTGCATGTGACTCAACTCCATTTAGGACTGGGAATCAAACGCTAGCTCGACTTCCAAGAAACACACTCTGCTTTAGAGGAAAGAGCACTCTTCTACTCTACTGTGTTTCCTATGGGGTCCAAACAGTGAGCTTGCTCAGAATAAAAGAACTGTTCTTCCTAAACACACGTACCATATCTAGTTCAACTCTACTTCGTAAACTTACAAAACAGTAGCTCCTATTCAGTCCAATACACTGTACTTGCTGGGAAAAGACGCTAGTGCTATTTGTCCTGTGTATGGCAATGGCAGCGCAATAGTGACTCTTCATACCATAAAACAACTCTTGCTGGTAGGACCAGAAACTGCATGTGATTCAACTCCCTTTAGGACTAGAAAACAAACGCTAGCTCGCCTTACAAAAATACACTCTGCTTTTGAGAAAAGAGCACTCTTCTACTCTACTGTGTTTCCTATAGGGCCAGAACAGTGAACTTGATCAGAACATAAGTACTGTGCTTCCTACACACACGGGCCATATCTAGTTCAACTCTGCTTAGGAAACTGACAAGAACAGTAGCTCCTCTTCAGTCTGATACACTGTACTTGCTGGGAACAGACGCGAGAGCTATTTGCGCTGTGTATGGCAAAAGGAGGACAATCGTGACTTTCCTTACCAGAAAACAACTCTTGCTCATAGACCAGAAACTTCATGTGATTCAACTCCATTTAGGCCTGGGAAACAAACGCTAGCTCGCCTTACAAGGAACACACTCTGCTTTTGAGAAAAGAGCACTCTTCTACTCTACTGTGTTTCCTATGGTGACCGAACAGTGAGCTTGCTCAGAACAAAAGAACTGTGATTTCTACACACATGGCCATATCTAGTTCAATTCTGCTTAGGAACCTGACAAGAACAGTAGATCCTCTTCAGTCCAATACACTGTACTTGCTGGGAACAGACGCCAGTGCTATTTGTCCTGTGTATGGCAATGGCAGCGCAATAGTGACTCTTCTTACCATAAAACAACTCTTGCTCGTAGGACCAGAAACTGCATGTGATTCAACTCCATTTAGGACTGGGAAACAAAAGCTAACTCACCTTACAAGAAACACACTCTGCTTTAGAGAAAAGAGCACTCTTCTACGGTACTGTGTTTCCTATAGGGCCAGAACAGTGAGCTTGCTCAGAACAAAAGAACTGTGCTTCCTACACACACGGGCCATATCTAGTTCAACTCTGCTTAGGAAACTGAGAAGAACAGTAGCTCCTCTTCAGTCCAATACACTGTATTTGCTGGGAACAGACGGGAGGGCTATTTGCACTGTGTATGGCAATGGGAGCGCAATAGTGACTTTCCTTACCAGAAAACAACTCTTGCTCGTAGGACCAGAAACTGCATGTGATTCAACTCCATTTAGGACTGGGAAACAAACGCTAGCTCGCCTTACAAGAAACACACTCTGCTTTAGAGAAAAGAGCACTCTTCTACTCTACTGTGTTTCCTATGGGGTCCAAACAGTGAGCTTGCTCAGAACAAAAGAACTGTGCTTCCTACAAACACGGACCATATCTAATTCAACTCTGCTTAGGAAACTGACAAGAACAGTAGCTCCTATTCAGTCCAATGCACTGTACTTGCTGGGAAAAGACACGAGTGCTATTTGCCTTGTGTAGGGCAATGGGAGCGCAATAGTGACTTTCCTTACCAGAAAACAACTCTTGTTCATAGGACCAGAAACTGCATGTGAGTCAACTCCATTTAGGACTAGGAAACAAATGCTAGCTCGCCTTACAAAAACACACTCTGCTTTTGAGAAAAGAGCACTCTTCTACTCTACTGTGTTTCCTATGGGGTCCAAACAGTGAGCTTGCTCAGAACATAAGAACTGTGCTTCCTACAAACACGGGCCATATCTAGTTCAACTCTGCTTAGGAAACTGACACGAACAGTAGCTCCTCTTCAGTCTGATACACTGTACTTGCTGGGAACAGACGCGAGAGCTATTTGCACTGTGTATGGCAAGGGGAGCGCAATCGTGACTTTCCTTACCAGAAAACAACTCTTGCTTGTAGGACCAGAAACTGCATGTGATTCAACTCCATTTTGGACTGGGAAACAAATGCTAGCTCGCCTTTCAAGAAACACACTCTACTTTTGAGAAAAGAGCACTCTTCTACTCTACTGGGTTTCTTATGGTGTCCGAACAGTGAGCTTGCTCAGAATAAAAGAACTGTGCTTCCTAAACCGACAGCCATATCTAGTTCAATTCTGCTTTGGAACCTGACAAGAACAGTAAATACTCTTCAGTCCAACACTGTACTTGCTGGGAACAGACGCCAGTGCTATTTGTCCTGTGTATGGCAATTCCAGCGCAATAGTGACTCTTCTTACCATAAAACTACTCTTGCTCATAGGACCAGAAACTGCATGTGATTCAACTCCATTTAGGACTGGGAAACAAAAGCTAGCTCACCTTACAAGAAACACACTCTGCTTTAGAGAAAAGAGCACTCTTCTACTCTACTGTGTTTCCTATAGGGCCAGAACAGTGAGCTTGCTCAGAAAAAAAGAACTGTGCTTCCTACACACACCGAATATATCTAGTTCAATTCTGCTTAGGAAACTGACAAGAACAGCAGCTCCTCTTCAGTCGGAAACACTGTATTTGCTGGGAACAGACGCGAGTGCTATTTGCACTGTGTATGGCAATGGGAGCTCAATAGTTATTTTCCTTACCAGAAAACAACTCTTGCTCGTAGGAACAGAAACTGCATGGGATTCAACTCCATTTAGGACTGGGAAACAAACGCTAGCTCGCCTTACAAGAAACACACTCTGCTTTTGAGAAAAGAGCACAATTCTACTCTACTGTGTTTCCTATGGGGTCCGAACAGTGAGCTTGCTCAGATCCAAAGAACTGTGCTTCCTACACACACCGACCATATCTCGTTCAACTCTGCTTAGGAAACTGACAAGAACAGTAGATCCTCTTCAGTCCAATACACTGTACTTGCTGGGAACAGACGCCAGTGCTATTTGTCCTGTGTACGGCAATGGCAGCGCAATAGTGACTCTTCTTACCATAAAACAACCCTTGCTCGTAGGACCAGAAACTGCATGTGATTCAACTCCATTTAGGACTGGGAAAAAAACGCTAGCTCGCCTTACAAGAAACACACTCTGCTTTTGAGAAAAGAGCACTCTTCTACTCTACTGTGTTTCCTATAGGGCCAGAACAGTGAGCTTGCTCAGAACAAAAGAACTGTGCTTCCTACACACGGGCCATATCTAGTTCAAGTCTGCTTAGGAAACTGACAAGAACAATTGCTCCTCTTCAGTCCGATACACTGTACTTGCTGGGAACAGACGCGAGTGCTATTTGCAATGTGGATGGCAATGGGAGCACAATAGTGACTTTCCTTACCAGAAAACAACTCTTGCTCGTAGGACCAGAAACTGCATGTGATTCAGCTCCATTTAGGACTGGGAAACAAATGCTAGCTCGCCTTACATGAAACACACTCTGCTTTTGAGTAAAGAGCACTCTTCTACTCTATAGTGTTTCCTATGTGGCCAGAACAGTGAGCTTGCTCAGAACAAAAGAACTGTGCTTCCTACAAACACGGGCCATATCTACTTCAACTCTGCTTAGGAAACTGACAAGAACAGTAGCTCCTCTTCAGTCCAATACACTGTACTTGCTGGGAACAGACGCATGTGCTATTTGCACGGTATATGGCAATGGGAGCGCAATAGTGACTTTCCTTACCAGAAAACAACTCTGGCTCGTAGGATCAGAAACTGTATGTGATTCAACTCCATTTAGGACTGGGAAACAAATGCCAGCTCGCCTTACATGAAAAACACTCTGCTTTTGAGAAAAGAGCACTCTTCTACTCTACTGTGATTCCTATAGGGCCAGAACAGTGAGATTGCTCAGAAAAAAAGAACTGTGCTTCCTACACACACGGGCCATATCTAGTTCAACTCTGCTTAGGAAACTGAGAAGAACAGTAGCTCTTCTTCAGTCCAATACACTGTACTTGCTGGGAACAGACGGGAGGGCTATTTGCACTGTGTATGGCAATGGGAGCGCAATAGTGACTTTCCTTACCAGAAAACAACTCTTGCTCGTAGGACCAGAAACTGCATGTGATACAACTGCATTTAGGACTGGGAAACAAACGCTAGCTCGCCTTACATGAAACACACTCTGCTTTTGAGTAAAGAGTACTCTTCTACTCTGCTGTGTTTCCTATAGGGCCAGAACAGTGAGCTTGCTCAGAACAAAAGAACTGTGCTTCCTACACACACGGGCCATATCTAGTTCAACTCTGCTTAGGAAACTGACAAGAACAGTAGCTCCTCTTCAGTCCGATACACTGTACTTGCTGGGAACAGACACGAGAGCTATTTGCACTGTGTATACCAAGGGGAGCGCAATAGTGACTTTCCTTACTAGAAAACAACTCTTGTTCTTAGGACCAGAAACTGCATGTGATTCAACTCCATTTAGGACTGGGAAACAACCGCTACCTCGCCTTACAAGAAACACACTCTGCTTTTGAGAAAAGAGCACTCTTCTACTCTACTGTGTTTCCTAAGGTGTCCGAACAGTGAGCTTGCTCAGAAAAAAAGAACTGTGCTTCCTACACACACGGCCATATCTAGTTCAATTCTGCTTAGGATCCTGAGAAGAACAGTAGATCCTCTTCAGTCCGATACACTGTATTTGCTGGGAACAGACGCCAGTGCTATTTGTCCTGTGTATGGCAATGGCAGCGCAATAGTGACTCTTCTTACCATAAAACAACTCTTGCTCGTAGGACTAGAAACTGCATGTGATTCAACTCCATTTAGGACTGGGAAAAAAACGCTAGCTCGCCTTACAAGAAACACACTCTGCTTTAGAGAAAAGAGCACTCTTCTACTCTACTGTGTTTCCTATAGGGCCAGAACAGTGAGCTTGCTCAGAACAAAAGAACTGTAATTTCTACACACACGGGCCATATCTAGTTCAACTCTGCTTAGGAAACTGACAAGAACAGTAGATCCTCTTCAGTCCAATACACTCTACTTGCGGGGAACAGACACGAGTGCTATTTGCACTGTGTATGGAAGTTGGAGCACAATAGTGACTTGTCTTACCAGAAAACAACTCTTGCTCGTAGGATAAAAAACTGCATGTGACTCAACTCCATTTAGGACTGGGAATCAAACACTAGCTCGACTTCCAAGAAACACACTCTGCTTTAGAGAAAAGAGCACTCTTCTACTCTACTGTGTTTCCTAAGGGGTCCAAACAGTGAGCTTGCTCAGAATAAAAGAACTGTTCTCCCTAAACACACGTACCATATCTAGTTCAACTCCGCTTAGTAAACAGACAAAACAGTAGCTCCTATTCAGTCCAATACACTGTACTTGCTGGGAAAAGACGCTAGTGCTATTTGCCTTGTGTAGGGCAATGGGAGCTCAATAGTGACATTCCTTACCAGAAAACAACTCTTGTTCATAGGACCAGAAACTGCATGTGATTCAACTCCATTTAGGACTAGAAAACAAACGCTAGCTCGCCTTACAAAAACACATTCTGCTTTTTTGAAAAGAGCACTCTTCTACTCTACTGTGTTTCCTATAGGGCCAGAACAGTGAGCTTGCTCAGAACAAAAGAACTGTGCTTCCTACACACGGGCCATATCTAGTTCAACTCTGCTTAGGAAACTGACAAGAACAGTAGCTCCTTTTCAGTCCAATACACTGTACTTGCTGGGAACAGACGCGAGTGCTATTTGCACTGTGTATTGCATTTGGAGCACAATAGTGACTCTTCTTAACAGAAAACAACTCTTGCTCGTAGGACCAAAAACTGCCTATGACAACTCCATTTAGGGCTGTAAAACAAACGCGAGCTCGCCTTACAAGAAACACACTCTGCTTTAGAGAAAAGAGCACTCTTCTACTCTACTGTGTTTCCTATAGGGCCAGAGCAGTGAGCTTGCTCAGAACTAAAGAACTGTGCTTCCTACACACGGGCCATAACTAGTTCAACTCTGCTTAGGAAACTGACAAGAACAGTAGCTCCTCTTCAGTCCGATACACTGTACTTGCTGGGAACAGACGCGAGTGCTATTTCCACTGTGTATGGCAATGGGAGCGCAATAGTGACTTTCCTTACAAGAAAACAACTCTTGCTCGTAGGACCAGAAACTGCATGTGATTTAACTCCATTTAGGACTGGGAAACAAATGCTAGCTCGCCTTACATGAAACAATGAAACACACTCTGCTTTTGAGAAAAGAGCACTCTTCTACTCTACTGTGTTTCCTATGGGGTACGAACAGTGAGCTTGCTCAGAACTAAAGAACTGTAATTTCTACACACACGGGCCATATCTAGTTCAACTCTGCTTAGGAAACTGACAAGAACAGTAGATCCTCTTCAGTCCAATACACTCTACTTGCGGGGAATAGACACGAGTGCTATTTGCACTGTGTATGGCAGTTGGAGCACAATAGTGACTTGTCTTACCAGAAAACAACTCTTGCTCGTAGGACAAAAAACTGCATGTGACTCAACTCCATTTAGGACTGGGAAAAAAACGCTAGCTCGAATTCCAAGAAACACACTGTGCTTTAGAGAAAAGAGCACTCTTCTACTCTACTGTGTTCCCAATGGGATCCGAACAGTGAGCTTGCTCAGAACAAAAGAACTTTGCTTCCTACACACACGGCCATATCTTGTTTAATTCTGCTTAGGAACCTGACAAGAACAGTAGATCCTCTTCAGTCCAATACACTGTACTTGCTGGGAACAGACGCCAGTGCTATTTGTCCTGTGTATGGCAATGGCAGTGCAATAGTGACTCTTCTTACCATAAAACAACCCTTGCTCGTAGGACCAGAAACTGCATGTGATTCAACTCCATTTAGGACTGGGAAAAAAACGCTAGCTCGCCTTACAAGAAACACACTCTGCTTTAGCGAAAAGAGGACTCTTCTACTCTACTGTGTTTCCTATAGGGCCAGAACAGTGAGCTTGCTCAGAACAAAAGAACTGTGCTTCCTACACACGGGCCATATCTAGTTCAAGTCTGCTTAGGAAACTGACAAGAACAGTAGCTCCTCTTCAGTCCGATACACTGTACTTGCTGGGAACAGACTCGAGTGCTATTTGCACTGTGGATGGCAATGGGAGCACAATAGTGTCTTTCCTTACCAGAAAACAACTCTTGCTCATAAAACCAGAAACTGCATGTGACTCAACTCCATTTAGGACTGGGAAACAAATGCTAGCTCGCCTTACATGAAACACACTCTGCTTTTGAGTAAAGAGTACTCTTCTACTCTACTGTGTTTCCTATGGGTCCAGAATAGTGAGCTTGCTCAGAACAAAAGAACTGTGCTTCCTACACACACGGGCCATATCTAGTTCAACTCTGCTTAGGAAACTGACAAGAACAGTAGCTCCTCTTCAGTCCGATACACTGTACTTGCTGGGAACAGACGCGAGAGCTATTTGCACTGTGTATGCCAAGGGGAGCGCAATAGTGACTTTCCTTAATAGAAAACAACTCTTGTTCTTAGGACCAGAAACTGCATGTGATTCAACTCCATTTAGGACTGGGAAACAACTGCTAGCTCGCCTTACAAGAAACACACTCTGCTTTTGAGAAAAGTGCACTCTTCTACTCTACTGTGTTTCCTATGGTGTCCGAACAGTGAGCTTGCTCAGAACAAAAGAACTTTGCTTCCTACACACACGGCCATATCTAGTTCAATTCTGCTTAGGAACCTGAAAAGAACAGTAGATCCTCTTCAGTCCGATACACTGTACTTGCTGGGAACAGACGCCAGTGCTATTTGTCCTGTGTATGGCAATGGCAGCGCAATAGTGACTCTTCTTACCATAAAACAACTCTTGCTCGTAGGACTAGAAACTGCATGTGATTCAACTCCATTTAGGACTGGGAAAAAAACGCTAGCTCGCCTTACAAGAAACACACTCTGCTTTAGAGAAAAGAGCACTCTTCTACTCTACTGTGTTTCCTATAGGGCCAGAACAGTGAGCTTGCTCAGAACAAAAGAACTGTGCTTCCTACACACGGGCCATAACTAGTTCAACTCTGCTTAGAAACCTGACAAGAACAGTAACTCCTCTTCCGATACACTGTACTTGCTGGGAACAGACGCGAGTGCTATTTGCACTGTGTATGGCAATGGGAACGCAATAGTGACTTTCCTTACCAGAAAACAACTCTTACTCGTAGGACCAGAAACTGCATGTGATTCAACTCCATTTAGGACTGGGAAACAAATGCTAGCTCGCCTTACATGAAACACACTCTGCTTTTGAGAAAAGAGCACTCTTCTACTCTACTGTGTTTCCTATGGGGTACGAACAGTGAGCTTGCTCAGAACAAAAGAACTGTAATTTCTACACACACGGGCCATATCTAGTTCAACTCTGCTTAGGAAACTGACAAGAACAGTAGATCCTCTTCAGTCCAATACACTCTACTTGCGGGGAACAGACACGAGTGCTATTTGCACTGTGTATGGCAGTTGGAGCACAATAGTGACTTGTCTTACCAGAAAACAACTCTTGCTCGTAGGACAAAAAACTGCATGTGACTCAACTCCATTTAGGACTGGGAATCAAACGCTAGCTCGACTTCCAAGAAACACACTCTGCTTTAGAGGAAAGAGCACTCTTCTACTCTACTGTGTTTCCTATGGGGTCCAAACAGTGAGCTTGCTCAGAATAAAAGAACTGTTCTTCCTAAACACACGTACCATATCTAGTTCAACTCTACTTCGTAAACTTACAAAACAGTAGCTCCTATTCAGTCCAATGCACTGTACTTGCTGGGAAAAGACGCTAGTGCTATTTGTCCTGTGTATGGCAATGGCAGCGCAATAGTGACTCTTCATACCATAAAACAACTCTTGCTGGTAGGACCAGAAACTGCATGTGATTCAACTCCCTTTAGGACTAGAAAACAAACGCTAGCTCGCCTTACAAAAATACACTCTGCTTTTGAGAAAAGAGCACTCTTCTACTCTACTGTGTTTCCTATAGGGCCAGAACAGTGAACTTGCTCAGAACATAAGTACTGTGCTTCCTACACACACGGGCCATATCAAGTTCAACTCTGCTTAGGAAACTGACAAGAACAGTAGCTCCTCTTCAGTCTGATACACTGTACTTGCTGGGAACAGACGCGAGAGCTATTTGCGCTGTGTATGGCAAAAGGAGGACAATCGTGACTTTCCTTACCAGAAAACAACTCTTGCTCATAGACCAGAAACTTCATGTGATTCAACTCCATTTAGGCCTGGGAAACAAACGCTAGCTCGCCTTACAAGGAACACACTCTGCTTTTGAGAAAAGAGCACTCTTCTACTCTACTGTGTTTCCTATGGTGACCGAACAGTGAGCTTGCTCAGAACAAAAGAACTGTGATTTCTACACACATGGCCATATCTAGTTCAATTCTGCTTAGGAACCTGACAAGAACAGTAGATCCTCTTCAGTCCAATACACTGTACTTGCTGGGAACAGACGCCAGTGCTATTTGTCCTGTGTATGGCAATGGCAGCGCAATAGTGACTCTTCTTACCATAAAACAACTCTTGCTCGTAGGACCAGAAACTGCATGTGATTCAACTCCATTTAGGACTGGGAAACAAAAGCTAACTCACCTTACAAGAAACACACTCTGCTTTAGAGAAAAGAGCACTCTTCTACGGTACTGTGTTTCCTATAGGGCCAGAACAGTGAGCTTGCTCAGAACAAAAGAACTGTGCTTCCTACACACACGGGCCATATCTAGTTCAACTCTGCTTAGGAAACTGAGAAGAACAGTAGCTCCTCTTCAGTCCAATACACTGTATTTGCTGGGAACAGACGGGAGGGCTATTTGCACTGTGTATGGCAATGGGAGCGCAATAGTGACTTTCCTTACCAGAAAACAACTCTTGCTCGTAGGACCAGAAACTGCATGTGATTCAACTCCATTTAGGACTGGGAAACAAACGCTAGCTCGCCTTACAAGAAACACACTCTGCTTTAGAGAAAAGAGCACTCTTCTACTCTACTGTGTTTCCTATGTGGTCCAAACAGTGAGCTTGCTCAGAACAAAAGAACTGTGCTTCCTACAAACACGGACCATATCTAATTCAACTCTGCTTAGGAAACTGACAAGAACAGTAGCTCCTATTCAGTCCAATGCACTGTACTTGCTGGGAAAAGACACGAGTGCTATTTGCCTTGTGTAGGGCAATGGGAGCGCAATAGTGACTTTCCTTACCAGAAAACAACTCTTGTTCATAGGACCAGAAACTGCATGTGAGTCAACTCCATTTAGGACTAGGAAACAAATGCTAGCTCGCCTTACAAAAACACACTCTGCTTTTGAGAAAAGAGCACTCTTCTACTCTACTGTGTTTCCTATGGGGTCCAAACAGTGAGCTTGTTCAGAACATAAGAACTGTGCTTCCTACAAACACGGGCCATATCTAGTTCAACTCTGCTTAGGAAACTGACACGAACAGTAGCTCCTCTTCAGTCTGATACACTGTACTTGCTGGGAACAGACGCGAGAGCTATTTGCACTGTGTATGGCAAGGGGAGCGCAATCGTGACTTTCCTTACCAGAAAACAACTCATGCTTGTAGGACCAGAAACTGCATGTGATTCAACTCCATTTTGGACTGGGAAACAAATGCTAGCTCGCCTTTCAAGAAACACACTCTACTTTTGAGAAAAGAGCACTCTTCTACTCTACTGGGTTTCTTATGGTGTCCGAACAGTGAGCTTGCTCAGAACAAAAGAACTGTGCTTCCTAAACCGACAGCCATATCTAGTTCAATTCTGCTTTGGAACCTGACAAGAACAGTAAATACTCTTCAGTCCAACACTGTACTTGCTGGGAACAGACGCCAGTGCTATTTGTCCTGTGTATGGCAATTCCAGCGCAATAGTGACTCTTCTTACCATAAAACTACTCTTGCTCATAGGACCAGAAACTGCATGTGATTCAACTCCATTTAGGACTGGGAAACAAAAGCTAGCTCACCTTACAAGAAACACACTCTGCTTTAGAGAAAAGAGCACTCTTCTACTCTACTGTGTTTCCTATAGGGCCAGAACAGTGAGCTTGCTCAGAAAAAAAGAACTGTGCTTCCTACACACACCGAATATATCTAGTTCAATTCTGCTTAGGAAACTGACAAGAACAGCAGCTCCTCTTCAGTCGGAAACACTGTATTTGCTGGGAACAGACGCGAGTGCTATTTGCACTGTGTATGGCAATGGGAGCTCAATAGTTATTTTCCTTACCAGAAAACAACTCTTGCTCGTAGGAACAGAAACTGCATGGGATTCAACTCCATTTAGGACTGGGAAACAAACGCTAGCTCGCCTTACAAGAAACACACTCTGCTTTTGAGAAAAGAGCACAATTCTACTCTACTGTGTTTCCTATGGGGTCCGAACAGTGAGCTTGCTCAGATCCAAAGAACTGTGCTTCCTACACACACCGACCATATCTCGTTCAACTCTGCTTAGGAAACTGACAAGAACAGTAGATCCTCTTCAGTCCAATACACTGTACTTGCTGGGAACAGACGCCAGTGCTATTTGTCCTGTGTACGGCAATGGCAGCGCAATAGTGACTCTTCTTACCATAAAACAACCCTTGCTCGTAGGACCAGAAACTGCATGTGATTCAACTCCATTTCGGACTGGGAAAAAAACGCTAGCTCGCCTTACAAGAAACACACTCTGCTTTTGAGAAAAGAGCACTCTTCTACTCTACTGTGTTTCCTATAGGGCCAGAACAGTGAGCTTGCTCAGAACAAAAGAACTGTGCTTCCTACACACGGGCCATATCTAGTTCAAGTCTGCTTAGGAAACTGACAAGAACAATTGCTCCTCTTCAGTCCGATACACTGTACTTGCTGGGAACAGACGCGAGTGCTATTTGCAATGTGGATGGCAATGGGAGCACAATAGTGACTTTCCTTACCAGAAAACAACTCTTGCTCGTAGGACCAGAAACTGCATGTGATTCAACTCCATTTAGGACTGGGAAACAAATGCTAGCTCGCCTTACATGAAACACACTCTGCTTTTGAGTAAAGAGCACTCTTCTACTCTATAGTGTTTCCTATGTGGCCAGAACAGTGAGCTTGCTCAGAACAAAAGAACTGTGCTTCCTACAAACACGGGCCATATCTACTTCAACTCTGCTTAGGAAACTGACAAGAACAGTAGCTCCTCTTCAGTCCAATACACTGTACTTGCTGGGAACAGACGCATGTGCTATTTGCACGGTATATGGCAATGGGAGCGCAATAGTGACTTTCCTTACCAGAAAACAACTCTGGCTCGTAGGATCAGAAACTGTATGTGATTCAACTCCATATAGGACTGGGAAACAAATGCCAGCTCGCCTTACATGAAAAACACTCTGCTTTTGAGAAAAGAGCACTCTTCTACTCTACTGTGATTCCTATAGGGCCAGAACAGTGAGATTGCTCAGAAAAAAAGAACTGTGCTTCCTACACACACGGGCCATATCTAGTTCAACTCTGCTTAGGAAACTGAGAAGAACAGTAGCTCTTCTTCAGTCCAATACACTGTACTTGCTGGGAACAGACGGGAGGGCTATTTGCACTGTGTATGGCAATGGGAGCGCAATAGTGACTTTCCTTACCAGAAAACAACTCTTGCTCGTAGGACCAGAAACTGCATGTGATACAACTGCATTTAGGACTGGGAAACAAACGCTAGCTCGCCTTACATGAAACACACTCTGCTTTTGAGTAAAGAGTACTCTTCTACTCTGCTGTGTTTCCTATAGGGCCAGAACAGTGAGCTTGCTCAGAACAAAAGAACTGTGCTTCCTACACACACGGGCCATATCTAGTTCAACTCTGCTTAGGAAACTGACAAGAACAGTAGCTCCTCTTCAGTCCGATACACTGTACTTGCTGGGAACAGACACGAGAGCTATTTGCACTGTGTATACCAAGGGGAGCGCAATAGTGACTTTCCTTACTAGAAAACAACTCTTGTTCTTAGGACCAGAAACTGCATGTGATTCAACTCCATTTAGGACTGGGAAACAACCGCTACCTCGCCTTACAAGAAACACACTCTGCTTTTGAGAAAAGAGCACTCTTCTACTCTACTGTGTTTCCTAAGGTGTCCGAACAGTGAGCTTGCTCAGAAAAAAAGAACTGTGCTTCCTACACACACGGCCATATCTAGTTCAATTCTGCTTAGGATCCTGAGAAGAACAGTAGATCCTCTTCAGTCCGATACACTGTATTTGCTGGGAACAGACGCCAGTGCTATTTGTCCTGTGTATGGCAATGGCAGCGCAATAGTGACTCTTCTTACCATAAAACAACTCTTGCTCGTAGGACTAGAAACTGCATGTGATTCAACTCCATTTAGGACTGGGAAAAAAACGCTAGCTCGCCTTACAAGAAACACACTCTGCTTTAGAGAAAAGAGCACTCTTCTACTCTACTGTTTTTCCTATAGGGCCAGAACAGTGAGCTTGCTCAGAACAAAAGAACTGTAATTTCTACACACACGGGCCATATCTAGTTCAACTCTGCTTAGGAAACTGACAAGAACAGTAGATCCTCTTCAGTCCAATACACTCTACTTGCGGGGAACAGACACGAGTGCTATTTGCACTGTGTATGGCAGTTGGAGCACAATAGTGACTTGTCTTACCAGAAAACAACTCTTGCTCGTAGGATAAAAAACTGCATGTGACTCAACTCCATTTAGGACTGGGAATCAAACACTAGCTCGGCTTCCAAGAAACACACTCTGCTTTAGAGAAAAGAGCACTCTTCTACTCTACTGTGTTTCCTAAGGGGTCCAAACAGTGAGCTTGCTCAGAATAAAAGAACTGTTCTCCCTAAACACACGTACCATATCTAGTTCAACTCCGCTTAGTAAACAGACAAAACAGTAGCTCCTATTCAGTCCAATACACTGTACTTGCTGGGAAAAGACGCTAGTGCTATTTGCCTTGTGTAGGGCAATGGGAGCTCAATAGTGACTTTCCTTACCAGAAAACAACTCTTGTTCATAGGACCAGAAACTGCATGTGATTCAACTCCATTTAGGACTAGAAAACAAACGCTAGCTCGCCTTACAAAAACACATTCTGCTTTTTTGAAAAGAGCACTCTTCTACTCTACTGTGTTTCCTATAGGGCCAGAACAGTGAGCTTGCTCAGAACAAAAGAACTGTGCTTCCTACACACGGGCCATATCTAGTTCAACTCTGCTTAGGAAACTGACAAGAACAGTAGCTCCTTTTCAGTCCAATACACTGTACTTGCTGGGAACAGACGCGAGTGCTATTTGCACTGTGTATTGCATTTGGAGCACAATAGTGACTCTTCTTAACAGAAAACAACTCTTGCTCGTAGGACCAAAAACTGCCTATGACAACTCCATTTAGGGCTGTAAAACAAACGCGAGCTCGCCTTACAAGAAACACACTCTGCTTTAGAGAAAAGAGCACTCTTCTACTCTACTGTGTTTCCTATAGGGCCAGAGCAGTGAGCTTGCTCAGAACTAAAGAACTGTGCTTCCTACACACGGGCCATAACTAGTTCAACTCTGCTTAGGAAACTGACAAGAACAGTAGCTCCTCTTCAGTCCGATACACTGTACTTGCTGGGAACAGACGCGAGTGCTATTTGCACTGTGTATGGCAATGGGAGCGCAATAGTGACTTTCCTTACAAGAAAACAACTCTTGCTCGTAGGACCAGAAACTGCATGTGATTCAACTCCATTTAGGACTGGGAAACAAATGCTAGCTCGCCTTACATGAAACAATGAAACACACTCTGCTTTTGAGAAAAGAGCACTCTTCTACTCTACTGTGTTTCCTATGGGGTACGAACAGTGAGCTTGCTCAGAACTAAAGAACTGTAATTTCTACACACACGGGCCATATCTAGTTCAACTCTGCTTAGGAAACTGACAAGAACAGTAGATCCTCTTCAGTCCAATACACTCTACTTGCGGGGAATAGACACGAGTGCTATTTGCACTGTGTATGGCAGTTGGAGCACAATAGTGACTTGTCTTACCAGAAAACAACTCTTGCTCGTAGGACAAAAAACTGCATGTGACTCAACTCCATTTAGGACTGGGAAAAAAACGCTAGCTCGAATTCCAAGAAACACACTGTGCTTTAGAGAAAAGAGCACTCTTCTACTCTACTGTGTTCCCAATGGGATCCGAACAGTGAGCTTGCTCAGAACAAAAGAACTTTGCTTCCTACACACACGGCCATATCTTGTTTAATTCTGCTTAGGAACCTGACAAGAACAGTAGATCCTCTTCAGTCCAATACACTGTACTTGCTGGGAACAGACGCCAGTGCTATTTGTCCTGTGTATGGCAATGGCAGTGCAATAGTGACTCTTCTTACCATAAAACAACCCTTGCTCGTAGGACCAGAAACTGCATGTGATTCAACTCCATTTAGGACTGGGAAAAAAACGCTAGCTCGCCTTACAAGAAACACACTCTGCTTTAGCGAAAAGAGGACTCTTCTACTCTACTGTGTTTCCTATAGGGCCAGAACAGTGAGCTTGCTCAGAACAAAAGAACTGTGCTTCCTACACACGGGCCATATCTAGTTCAAGTCTGCTTACCAAACTGACAAGAACAGTAGCTCCTCTTCAGTCCGATACACTGTACTTGCTGGGAACAGACGCGAGTGCTATTTGCACTGTGGATGGCAATGGGAGCACAATAGTGTCTTTCCTTACCAGAAAACAACTCTTGCTCATAGGACCAGAAACTGCATGTGACTCAACTCCATTTAGGTCTGGGAAACAAATGCTAGCTCGCCTTACATGAAACACACTCTGCTTTTGAGTAAAGAGTACTCTTCTACTCTACTGTGTTTCCTATGGGTCCAGAATAGTGAGCTTGCTCAGAACAAAAGAACTGTGCTTCCTACACACACGGGCCATATCTAGTTCAACTCTGCTTAGGAAACTGACAAGAACAGTAGCTCCTCTTCAGTCCGATACACTGTACTTGCTGGGAACAGACGCGAGAGCTATTTGCACTGTGTATGCCAAGGGGAGCGCAATAGTGACTTTCCTTAATAGAAAACAACTCTTGTTCTTAGGACCAGAAACTGCATGTGATTCAACTCCATTTAGGACTGGGAAACAACTGCTAGCTCGCCTTACAAGAAACACACTCTGCTTTTGAGAAAAGTGCACTCTTCTACTCTACTGTGTTTCCTATGGTGTCCGAACAGTGAGCTTGCTCAGAACAAAAGAACTTTGCTTCCTACACACACGGCCATATCTAGTTCAATTCTGCTTAGGAACCTGAAAAGAACAGTAGATCCTCTTCAGTCCGATACACTGTACTTGCTGGGAACAGACGCCAGTGCTATTTGTCCTGTGTATGGCAATGGCAGCGCAATAGTGACTCTTCTTACCATAAAACAACTCTTTCTCGTAGGACTAGAAACTGCATGTGATTCAACTCCATTTAGGACTGGGAAAAAAACGCTAGCTCGCCTTACAAGAAACACACTCTGCTTTAGAGAAAAGAGCACTCTTCTACTCTACTGTGTTTCCTATAGGGCCAGAACAGTGAGCTTGCTCAGAACAAAAGAACTGTGCTTCCTACACACGGGCCATAACTAGTTCAACTCTGCTTAGAAACCTGACAAGAACAGTAACTCCTCTTCCGATACACTGTACTTGCTGGGAACAGACGCGAGTGCTATTTGCACTGTGTATGGCAATGGGAACGCAATAGTGACTTTCCTTACCAGAAAACAACTCTTACTCGTAGGACCAGAAACTGCATGTGATTCAACTCCATTTAGGACTGGGAAACAAATGCTAGCTCGCCTTACATGAAACACACTCTGCTTTTGAGAAAAGAGCACTCTTCTACTCTACTGTGTTTCCTATGGGGTACGAACAGTGAGCTTGCTCAGAACAAAAGAACTGTAATTTCTACACACACGGGCCATATCTAGTTCAACTCTGCTTAGGAAACTGACAAGAACAGTAGATCCTCTTCAGTCCAATACACTCTACTTGCGGGGAACAGACACGAGTGCTATTTGCACTGTGTATGGCAGTTGGAGCACAATAGTGACTTGTCTTACCAGAAAACAACTCTTGCTCGTAGGACAAAAAACTGCATGTGACTCAACTCCATTTAGGACTGGGAATCAAACGCTAGCTCGACTTCCAAGAAACACACTCTGCTTTAGAGGAAAGAGCACTCTTCTACTCTACTGTGTTTCCTATGGGGTCCAAACAGTGAGCTTGCTCAGAATAAAAGAACTGTTCTTCCTAAACACACGTACCATATCTAGTTCAACTCTACTTCGTAAACTTACAAAACAGTAGCTCCTATTCAGTCCAATGCACTGTACTTGCTGGGAAAAGACGCTAGTGCTATTTGTCCTGTGTATGGCAATGGCAGCGCAATAGTGACTCTTCATACCATAAAACAACTCTTGCTGGTAGGACCAGAAACTGCATGTGATTCAACTCCCTTTAGGACTAGAAAACAAACGCTAGCTCGCCTTACAAAAATACACTCTGCTTTTGAGAAAAGAGCACTCTTCTACTCTACTGTGTTTCCTATAGGGCCAGAACAGTGAACTTGCTCAGAACATAAGTACTGTGCTTCCTACACACACGGGCCATATCTAGTTCAACTCTGCTTAGGAAACTGACAAGAACAGTAGCTCCTCTTCAGTCTGATACACTGTACTTGCTGGGAACAGACGCGAGAGCTATTTGCGCTGTGTATGGCAAAAGGAGGACAATCGTGACTTTCCTTACCAGAAAACAACTCTTGCTCATAGACCAGAAACTTCATGTGATTCAACTCCATTTAGGCCTGGGAAACAAACGCTAGCTCGCCTTACAAGGAACACACTCTGCTTTTGAGAAAAGAGCACTCTTCTACTCTACTGTGTTTCCTATGGTGACCGAACAGTGAGCTTGCTCAGAACAAAAGAACTGTGATTTCTACACACATGGCCATATCTAGTTCAATTCTGCTTAGGAACCTGACAAGAACAGTAGATCCTCTTCAGTCCAATACACTGTACTTGCTGGGAACAGACGCCAGTGCTATTTGTCCTGTGTATGGCAATGGCAGCGCAATAGTGACTCTTCTTACCATAAAACAACTCTTGCTCGTAGGACCAGAAACTGCATGTGATTCAACTCCATTTAGGACTGGGAAACAAAAGCTAACTCACCTTACAAGAAACACACTCTGCTTTAGAGAAAAGAGCACTCTTCTACGGTACTGTGTTTCCTATAGGGCCAGAACAGTGAGCTTGCTCAGAACAAAAGAACTGTGCTTCCTACACACACGGGCCATATCTAGTTCAACTCTGCTTAGGAAACTGAGAAGAACAGTAGCTCCTCTTCAGTCCAATACACTGTATTTGCTGGGAACAGACGGGAGGGCTATTTGCACTGTGTATGGCAATGGGAGCGCAATAGTGACTTTCCTTACCAGAAAACAACTCTTGCTCGTAGGACCAGAAACTGCATGTGATTCAACTCCATTTAGGACTGGGAAACAAACGCTAGCTCGCCTTACAAGAAACACACTCTGCTTTAGAGAAAAGAGCACTCTTCTACTCTACTGTGTTTCCTATGGGGTCCAAACAGTGAGCTTGCTCAGAACAAAAGAACTGTGCTTCCTACAAACACGGACCATATCTAATTCAACTCTGCTTAGGAAACTGACAAGAACAGTAGCTCCTATTCAGTCCAATGCACTGTACTTGCTGGGAAAAGACACGAGTGCTATTTGCCTTGTGTAGGGCAATGGGAGCGCAATAGTGACTTTCCTTACCAGAAAACAACTCTTGTTCATAGGACCAGAAACTGCATGTGAGTCAACTCCATTTAGGACTAGGAAACAAATGCTAGCTCGCCTTACAAAAACACACTCTGCTTTTGAGAAAAGAGCACTCTTCTACTCTACTGTGTTTCCTATGGGGTCCAAACAGTGAGCTTGTTCAGAACATAAGAACTGTGCTTCCTACAAACACGGGCCATATCTAGTTCAACTCTGCTTAGGAAACTGACACGAACAGTAGCTCCTCTTCAGTCTGATACACTGTACTTGCTGGGAACAGACGCGAGAGCTATTTGCACTGTGTATGGCAAGGGGAGCGCAATCGTGACTTTCCTTACCAGAAAACAACTCATGCTTGTAGGACCAGAAACTGCATGTGATTCAACTCCATTTTGGACTGGGAAACAAATGCTAGCTCGCCTTTCAAGAAACACACTCTACTTTTGAGAAAAGAGCACTCTTCTACTCTACTGGGTTTCTTATGGTGTCCGAACAGTGAGCTTGCTCAGAACAAAAGAACTGTGCTTCCTAAACCGACAGCCATATCTAGTTCAATTCTGCTTTGGAACCTGACAAGAACAGTAAATACTCTTCAGTCCAACACTGTACTTGCTGGGAACAGACGCCAGTGCTATTTGTCCTGTGTATGGAAATTCCAGCGCAATAGTGACTCTTCTTACCATAAAACTACTCTTGCTCATAGGACCAGAAACTGCATGTGATTCAACTCCATTTAGGACTGGGAAACAAAAGCTAGCTCACCTTACAAGAAACACACTCTGCTTTAGAGAAAAGAGCACTCTTCTACTCTACTGTGTTTCCTATAGGGCCAGAACAGTGAGCTTGCTCAGAAAAAAAGAACTGTGCTTCCTACACACACCGAATATATCTAGTTCAATTCTGCTTAGGAAACTGACAAGAACAGCAGCTCCTCTTCAGTCGGAAACACTGTATTTGCTGGGAACAGACGCGAGTGCTATTTGCACTGTGTATGGCAATGGGAGCTCAATAGTTATTTTCCTTACCAGAAAACAACTCTTGCTCGTAGGAACAGAAACTGCATGGGATTCAACTCCATTTAGGACTGGGAAACAAACGCTAGCTCGCCTTACAAGAAACACACTCTGCTTTTGAGAAAAGAGCACAATTCTACTCTACTGTGTTTCCTATGGGGTCCGAACAGTGAGCTTGCTCAGATCCAAAGAACTGTGCTTCCTACACACACCGACCATATCTCGTTCAACTCTGCTTAGGAAACTGACAAGAACAGTAGATCCTCTTCAGTCCAATACACTGTACTTGCTGGGAACAGACGCCAGTGCTATTTGTCCTGTGTACGGCAATGGCAGCGCAATAGTGACTCTTCTTACCATAAAACAACCCTTGCTCGTAGGACCAGAAACTGCATGTGATTCAACTCCATTTAGGACTGGGAAAAAAACGCTAGCTCGCCTTACAAGAAACACACTCTGCTTTTGAGAAAAGAGCACTATTCTACTCTACTGTGTTTCCTATAGGGCCAGAACAGTGAGCTTGCTCAGAACAAAAGAACTGTGCTTCCTACACACGGGCCATATCTAGTTCAAGTCTGCTTAGGAAACTGACAAGAACAATTGCTCCTCTTCAGTCCGATACACTGTACTTGCTGGGAACAGACGCGAGTGCTATTTGCAATGTGGATGGCAATGGGAGCACAATAGTGACTTTCCTTACCAGAAAACAACTCTTGCTCGTAGGACCAGAAACTGCATGTGATTCAACTCCATTTAGGACTGGGAAACAAATGCTAGCTCGCCTTACATGAAACACACTCTGCTTTTGAGTAAAGAGCACTCTTCTACTCTATAGTGTTTCCTATGTGGCCAGAACAGTGAGCTTGCTCAGAACAAAAGAACTGTGCTTCCTACAAACACGGGCCATATCTACTTCAACTCTGCTTAGGAAACTGACAAGAACAGTAGCTCCTCTTCAGTCCAATACACTGTACTTGCTGGGAACAGACGCATGTGCTATTTGCACGGTATATGGCAATGGGAGCGCAATAGTGACTTTCCTTACCAGAAAACAACTCTGGCTCGTAGGATCAGAAACTGTATGTGATTCAACTCCATTTAGGACTGGGAAACAAATGCCAGCTCGCCTTACATGAAAAACACTCTGCTTTTGAGAAAAGAGCACTCTTCTACTCTACTGTGATTCCTATAGGGCCAGAACAGTGAGATTGCTCAGAAAAAAAGAACTGTGCTTCCTACACACACGGGCCATATCTAGTTCAACTCTGCTTAGGAAACTGAGAAGAACAGTAGCTCTTCTTCAGTCCAATACACTGTACTTGCTGGGAACAGACGGGAGGGCTATTTGCACTGTGTATGGCAATGGGAGCGCAATAGTGACTTTCCTTACCAGAAAACAACTCTTGCTCGTAGGACCAGAAACTGCATGTGATACAACTGCATTTAGGACTGGGAAACAAACGCTAGCTCGCCTTACATGAAACACACTCTGCTTTTGAGTAAAGAGTACTCTTCTACTCTGCTGTGTTTCCTATAGGGCCAGAACAGTGAGCTTGCTCAGAACAAAAGAACTGTGCTTCCTACACACACGGGCCATATCTAGTTCAACTCTGCTTAGGAAACTGACAAGAACAGTAGCTCCTCTTCAGTCCGATACACTGTACTTGCTGGGAACAGACACGAGAGCTATTTGCACTGTGTATACCAAGGGGAGCGCAATAGTGACTTTCCTTACTAGAAAACAACTCTTGTTCTTAGGACCAGAAACTGCATGTGATTCAACTCCATTTAGGACTGGGAAACAACCGCTACCTCGCCTTACAAGAAACACACTCTGCTTTTGAGAAAAGAGCACTCTTCTACTCTACTGTGTTTCCTAAGGTGTCCGAACAGTGAGCTTGCTCAGAAAAAAAGAACTGTGCTTCCTACACACACGGCCATATCTAGTTCAATTCTGCTTAGGATCCTGAGAAGAACAGTAGATCCTCTTCAGTCCGATACACTGTATTTGCTGGGAACAGACGCCAGTGCTATTTGTCCTGTGTATGGCAATGGCAGCGCAATAGTGACTCTTCTTACCATAAAACAACTCTTGCTCGTAGGACTAGAAACTGCATGTGATTCAACTCCATTTAGGACTGGGAAAAAAACGCTAGCTCGCCTTACGAGAAACACACTCTGCTTTAGAGAAAAGAGCACTCTTCTACTCTACTGTGTTTCCTATGGGGTACGAACCGTGAGCTTGCTCAGAACAAAAGAACTGTAATTTCTACACACACGGGCCATATCTAGTTCAACTCTGCTTAGGAAACTGACAAGAACAGTAGATCCTCTTCATTCCAATACACTCTACTTGCGGGGAATAGACACGAGTGCTATTTGCACTGTGTATGGCAGTTGGAGCACAATAGTGACTTGTCTTACCAGAAAACAACTCTTGCTCGTAGGACAAAAAACTGCATGTGACTCAACTCCATTTAGGACTGGGAAAAAAACGCTAGCTCGACTTCCAAGAAACACACTGTGCTTTAGAGAAAAGAGCACTCTTCTACTCTACTGTGTTCCCAATGGGATCCGAACAGTGAGCTTGCTCAGAACAAAAGAACTTTGCTTCCTACACACACGGCCATATCTTGTTTAATTCTGCTTAGGAACCTGACAAGAACAGTAGATCCTCTTCATTCCAATACACTGTACTTGCTGGGAACAGACGCCAGTGCTATTTGTCCTGTGTATGGCAATGGCAGTGCAATAGTGACTCTTCTTACCATAAAACAACCCTTGCTCGTAGGACCAGAAACTGCATGTGATTCAACTCCATTTAGGACTGGGAAAAAAACGCTAGCTCGCCTTACAAGAAACACACTCTGCTTTAGCGAAAAGAGGACTCTTCTACTCTACTGTGTTTCCTATAGGGCCAGAACAGTGAGCTTGCTCAGAACAAAAGAACTGTGCTTCCTACACACGGGCCATATCTAGTTCAAGTCTGCTTAGGAAACTGACAAGAACAGTAGCTCCTCTTCAGTCCGATACACTGTACTTGCTGGGAACAGACGCGAGTGCTATTTGCAATGTGGATGGCAATGGGAGCACAATCGTGACTTTCCTTACCAGAAAACAACTCTTGCTCGTAGGACCAGAAACTGCATGTGATTCAACTCCATTTTGGACTGGGAAACAAATGCTAGATCGCCTTTCAAGAAACACACTCTGCTTTTGAGAAAAGAGCACTCTTCTACTCTACTGGGTTTCTTATGGTGTCCGAACAGTGAGCTTGCTCAGAACAAAAGAACTGTGCTTCCTAAACCGACGGCCATATCTAGTTCAATTCTGCTTTGGAACCTGACAAGAACAGTAAATACTCTTCAGTCCAATACACTGTACTTGCTGGGAACAGACGCCAGTGCTATTTGTCCTGTGTATGGCAATTCCAGCGCAATAGTGACTCTTCTTACCATAAAACTACTCTTGCTCGTAAGACCAGAAACTGCATGTGATTCAACTCCATTTAGGACTGCGAAACAAATGCTAGCTCGCATTACATGAAATACACTCTGCTTTAGAGAAAAGAGCACTCTTCTACTCTACTGTGTTTCCAATGGGGTCCAAACAGTGAGCTTGTTCAGAACAAAAGAACTGTGCTTCCTACACACGGACCATATCTAGTTCAACTCTGCTTAGGAAACTGACAAGAACAGTAGCTCCTATTCAGTCCAATACACTGTACTTGCTGGGAAAAGACGCGAGGGCTATTTGGCTTGTGTAGGGCAATGGGAGCGCAATAGTTACTTTCCTTACCAGAAAACAACTCTTGTTCATAGGACCAGAAACTGCATGTGATTCAACTCGATTTAGGACTGAAAAGCAAACGCTAGCTCGCCTTACAAAAACACACTCTGCTTTTGAGAAAAGAGCACTCTTCTACTCTACTGTGTTTCCTATAGGGCCAGAACAGTGAACTTGCTCAGAACATAAGAACTGTGCTTCCTACACACACGGGCCATATCTAGTTCAACTCTGCTTAGGAAACTGACAAGAACAGTAGCTCCTCTTCAGTCTGATACACTGTACTTGCTGGGAACAGACGCGAGAGCTATTTGCACTCTGTATGGCAAGGGGAGCACAATCGTGACTTTCCTTACCAGAAAACAACTCTTGCTCGTAGGACCAGAAACTGCAAGTGATTCAACTCCATTTAGGACTGGGAAACAAATGCTAGCTCGCCTTTCAAGAAACACACTCTGCTTTAGAGAAAAGAGCACTCTTCTACTCTACTGTGTTTCCTAAAGGGCCAGAACAGTGAGCTTGCTCAGAACCAAAGAACTGTGCTTCCTACACACGGGCCATATCTAGTTCAACTCTGCTTAGGAAACTGACAAGAACAGTATCTCCTCTTCAGGCCGATACACTGTACTTGCTGGGAACAGACGCGAGTGCTATTTGCACTGTGTATGGCAATGGGAACGCAATAGTGACTTTCCTTACCAGAAAACAACTCTTGCTCTTAGGACCAGAAACTGTATGTGATTCAACTCCATTTAGGACTGCGAAACAAATGCTAGCTTGCCTTACATGAAACACACTCTACTTTTGAGAAAAGAGCACTCTTCTACTCTAGTGTGTTTCTTATGGTGTCCGAACAGTGAGCGTGCTCAGAACAAAAGAACTGTGCTTCCTACACCCACGGCCATATCTAGTTCAATTCTGCTTAGGCACCTGACAAGAACAGTAAATCCTCTTCAGTCCAATACACTGTACTTGCTGGTAACAGACGCCAGTGCTATTTGTTCTGTGTATGGCAATTCCAGCGCAATAGTGACTCTTCTTACCATAAAACAACTCTTGCTCGTAGGACCAGAAACTGCATGTGATTCAACTCCATTTAAGACTGGGAAACAAAAGCTAGCTCACCTTACAAGAAACACACTCTGCTTTAAAGAAAAGAGCACTCTTCTACTCTACTGTGTTTCCTATAGGGCCAGAACAGTGAGCTTGCTCAGAACCAAAGAACTGTGCTTCCTACACACGGGCCATATCTAGTTCAACTCTGCTTAGGAAACTGACAAGAACAGTAGCTCCTCTTCAGGCCGATACACTGTACTTGCTGGGAACAGACGCGAGTGCTATTTGCACTGTGTATGGCAATGGGAACGCAATAGTGACTTTCCTTACCAGAAAACAACTCTTGCTCTTAGGACCAGAAACTGCATGTGATTCAACTCCATTTAGGACTGCGAACAAATGCTAGCTCGCCTTACATGAAACACGCTCTGCTTTTGAGAAAAGAGCACTCTTCTACTCTACTGTGTTTCCTATAGGGCCAGAACAGTGAGCTTGCTCAGAACAAAAGAACTGTGCTTCCTACACACGGACCATATCTAGTTCAACTCTGCTTAGTAAACTGACAAGAAAAGTAGCTCCTATTCAGTCCAATACACTGTACTTGCTGGGAAAAGACGCGAGAGCTATTTGCTTGTGTAGGGCAATGGGAGCGCAATAGTGACTTTCCTTACCAGAAAACAACTCTTGTTCATAGGACCAGAAACTGCATGTGATTCAACTCTATTTAGGACTAGAAAACAAATGCTAGCTCGCCTAACAAAAACACACTCTGCTTTTGAGAAAAGAGCACTCTTCTACTCTACTGTGTTTCCTATAGGGCCAGAACAGTGAAATTGCTCAGAACATAAGAACTGTGCTTCCTACACACACGGGCCATATCTAGTTCAACTCTGCTTAGGAAACTGACAAGAACAGTAGCTCCTCTTCAGTCCAATACACTGTATTTACTGGGAACAGACGCGAGAGCTATTGGCACTATGAATGGCAAGGGGAGCGCAATAGTGACTTTCCTTACCAGAAAACAACTCTTGCTCTTAGGAACAGAAACTGCATGTGATTCAACTCCATTAAGGAATGGGAAACAAACGCTAGCTTGCCTTACAAGAAACACACTCTACTTTTGATAAAAGAGCACTTTTCTACTCTACTGTTTTTCTTATGGTGTCTGAACAGTGAGCTTGCTCAGAACAAAAGAACCGTGCTTCCTACACCCACGGCCATATCTAGTTCAATTCTGCTTAGGAACCTGACAAGAACAGTAAATCCTCTTCAGTCCAATACACTGTACTTGCTGGGAACAGACGCCAGTGCTATTTGTTCTGTGTATAGCAATTCCAGCGCAATAGTGACTCTTCTTACCATAAAACAACTCTTGCTCGTAGAACCAGAAACTGCATGTGATTCAACTCCATTTAAGACTGGGAAACAAAAGCTAGCTCACCTTACGAGAAACACACTCTGCTTTAGAGAAAAGAGCACTCTTCTACTCTACGGTGTTTCCTATAGGGCCAGAACAGTGAGCTTGCTCAGAACAAAAGAACTGTGCTTCCTACACACAGGCCATATCTAGTTCAACTCTGCTTAGGAAACTGACAAGAACAGTAGCTCCTCTTCAGGCTGATACACTGTACTTGCTGGGAACAGACGAGAGTGCTATTTGCACTGTGTATGGCAATAGGAACGCAGTAGTGACTTTCCTTACCAGAAAACAACTCTTGCTCTTAAGACCAGAAACTGCATGTGATTCAACTCCATTTAGGACTGCGAAACAAATGCTAGCTCGCCTTACATGAAATACACTCTGCTTTAGAGAAAAGGGCAATCTTCTACTCTACTCTGTTTCCTATGGGGTCCAAACAGTGAGCTTGCTCAGAACAAAAGAACTGTGCTTCCTACACACGGACCATATCTAGTTCAACTCTGCTTAGGAAACTGAGAAGAACAGTAGCTCTTCTTCAGTCCAATACACTGTACTTGCTGGGAACAGACGGGAGGGCTATTTGCACTGTGTATGGCAATGGGAGCGCAATAGTGACTTTCCTTACCAGAAAACAACTCTTGCTCGTAGGACCAGAAACTGCATGTGATTCAACTCCATTTAGGACTGGGAAACAAATGCTAGCTCGCCTTTCAAGAAACACACTCTGCTTTAGAGAAAAAAGCACTCTTCTACTCTACTGTGTTTCCTAAAGGGCCAGAACAGTGAGCTTGCTCAGAACCAAAGAACTGTGCTTCCTACACACGGGCCATATCTAGTTCAACTCTGCTTAGGAAACTGACAAGAACAGTAGCTCCTCTTCAGGCCGATACACTGTACTTGCTGGGAACAGACGCGAGTGCTATTTGCACTGTGTATGGCAATGGGAACGCAATAGTGACTTTCCTTACCAGAAAACAACTCTTGCTCTTAGGACAAGAAACTGCATGTGATTCAACTCCATTTAGGACTGCGAAACAAATGCTAGCTCGCCTTACATGAAACACACTCTGCTTTTGAGAAAAGAGCACTCTTCTACTCTACTGTGTTTCCTATAGGGCCAGAACAGTGAGCTTGCTCAGAAAAAAAGAACTGTGCTTCCTACAAACGGGCCATATCTAGTTCAACTCTGCTTAGGAAACTGACAAGATCAGTAGCTCCTCTTCAGGCCGATACACTGTACTTGCTGGGAACAGACGCGAGTGCTATTTGCACTGTGTAGGGCAATGGGAGAGCAATAGTGACTTTCCTTACCAGAAAACAACTCTTGTTCATAGGACCAGAAACTGCATGTGATTCAACTCGATTTAGGACTGAAAAGCAAACGCTAGCTCGCCTTACAAAAACACACTCTGCTTTTGAGAAAAGAGCACTCTTCTACTCTACTGTGTTTCCTAAGAGGCCAGAACAGTGAGCTTGCTCAGAACCAAAGAACTGTGCTTCCTACACACACGGGCCATATCTAGTTCAACTCTGCTTAGGAAACTGACAAGAACAGTAGCTCCTCTTCAGTCTGATACACTGTACTTGCTGGGAACAGACTCGAGAGCTATTTGCACTGTGTATGGCAAGGGGAGCACAATAGTGACTTTCCTTACCAGAAAAGAACTCTTGCTCGTAGGACCAGAAACTGCATGTGATTCAACTCCATTTAGGACTGGAAACAAATGCTAGCTCGCCTTTCAAGAAACACACTCTGCTTTTGAGAAAAGAGCACTCTTCTACTCTACTGTGTTCCCAATGGGGTCAGAACAGTGAGCTTGCTCAGAACAAAAGAACTTTGCTTCCTACACACACGGCCATATCTTGTTCAATTCTGCTTAGTAACCTGACAAGAACAGTAGATCCTCTTCAGTCCAATACACTGTACTTGCTGGGAACAGACGCCAGTGCTATTTGTCCTGTGTATGGCAATGGCAGCGCAATAGTGACTCTTATTACCATAAAACAACACTTGCTTGTAGGACCAGAAACTGCATGTGATTCAACTCCATTTAGGACTGGGAAAAAAAAAACGCTAGCTCAAATTACAAGAAACACACTCTGCTTTAGAGAAAAGAGCACTCTTCTACTCTTCTGTGTTTCCTATAGGGCCAGAACAGTGAGCTTGCTCAGAACAAAAGAACTGTGCTTCCTACACACGGGCCATGTCTAGTTCAAGTCTGCTTAGGAAACAGACAAGAACAGTAGCTCCTCTTCAGTCCGATACACTGTACTTGCTGGGAACAGACGCGAGTGCTTTTTGCAATGTGTATGGCAATGGGAACGCAATAGTGACTTTCCTTACCAGAAAACAACTCTTGCTCGTAGGTACAGAAACTGCATGTGATTCAACTCCATTTAGGACTGGGAAACAAATGCTAGCTCGGATTACATGAAACACACACTGCTTTTGAGTAAAAAGCACTCTTCTACTCTATAGTGTTTCCTAGGTGGCCAGAACAGTGAGCTTGCTCAGAACAAAAGAACTGTGCTTCCTACACACACGGGCCATATCTAGTTCAACTCTGCTTAGGAAACTGACAAGAACAGCAGCTCCTCTTCAGTCCAATACACTGTACTTGCTGGGAACAGACGCATGTGCTATTTGTACTGTATATGGCAATGGGAGCGCAATAGTGACTTTCCTTACCAGAAAACATCTCTTGCTCGTAGGACGAGAAACTGCATGTGATTCAACTCCATTTAGGACTGGGAAACAAATGCTAGCTCGCCTTACATGAAACACACTCTGCTTTTGAGAAAAGAACACTCTTCTACTCTACTGTGTTTCCTATAGGGCCAGAACAATGAGCTTGCTCAGAAAAAAAGAACTGTGCTTCCTACACACACGGGCCATATCTAGTTCAACTCTGCTTAGGAAACTGACAAGAAAAGTAGCTCCTCTTCAGTCCAATAGACTGTACTTGCTGGTAACAGACGGGAGGGCTATTTGCACTGTGTATGGCAATGGGAGCGCAATAGTGACTTTCCTTACCAGAAAACAACTCTTGCTCGTAGGACCAGAAACTGCATGTGATTCCACTCCATTTAGGACTGGGAAAAAAATGCTAGCTCGCCTTACAAGAAACACACTCTGCTTTAGAGAAAAGAGCACTCTTCTACTCTACTGTGTTTCCTATGGGGTCCAAACAGTGAGCTTGCTCAGAACAAAGAACTGTGCTTCTTACACACACGGACCATATCTATTTGAACTCTGCTTAGGAAACTGACAAGAACAGTAGCTCCTCTTCAGTCCAATACACTGTACTTGCTGGGAAAAGACGTGAGGCCTATTTGCCTTGTGTAGGGCAATGGGAGCGCAATAGTGACTTTCCTTACCAGAAAAAAACTCTTGTTCGTAGGACCAGAAACTGCATGTGATTCAACTCCATTTAGGACTAGGAAACAAACGCAAGCTCGCCTTACAAAAACACACTCTGCTTTTGAGAAAAGAGCACGCTTCTTCTCTACTGTGTTTCCTATAGGGCCAGAACAGTGAGCTTGCTCAGAACATAAGAACTGTGCTTCCTACACACACGGGCCATATCTAGTTCAACTCTGCTTAGGAAACTGACAAGAACAGTAGCTCCTCTTCAGGCCGATACACTGTACTTGCTGGGAACAGACGCGAGTGCTATTTGCACTGTGTATGGCAATGGGAACGCAATAGTGACTTTCCTTACCAGAAAACAACTCTTGCTCTTAGGACCAGAAACTGCATGTGATTCAACTCCATTTAGGACTGGGAAACAAATGCTAGCTCGCCTTACATGAAACACACTCTGCTTTTGAGAAAAGAGCACTCTTCTACTCTACTGTGTTTCCTATAGGGCCAGAACAGTGAGCTTGCTCAGAACCAAAGAACTGTGCTTCCTACACACGGGCCATATCTAGTTCAACTCTGCTTAGGAAACTGACAAGAACAGTAGCTCCTCTTCAGGCCGATACACTGTACTTGCTGGGAACAGACACGAGTGCTATTTGCACTGTGTATGGCAATGGGAACGCAATAGTGACTTTCCTTACCAGAAAACAATTCTTGCTCTTAGGACCAGAAACTGCATGTGATTCAACTCCATTTAGGACTGCGAAACAAATGCTAGCTCGCCTTACATGAAACACACTCTGCTTTTGAGAAAAGAGCACTCTTATACTCTACTGTGTTTCCTATAGGGCCAGAACAGTGAGCTTGCTCAGAACCAAAGAACTGTGCTTCCTACACACGGGCCATATCTAGTTCAACTCTGCTTAGGAAACTGACAAGAACAGTAGCTCCTCTTCAGGCCGATACACTGTACTTGCTGGGAACAGACGCGAGTGCTATTTGCACTGTGTATGGCAATGTGAACGCAGTAGTGACTTTCCTTACCAGAAAACAACTCTTGCTCTTAAGACCAGAAACTGCATGTGATTCAACTCCATTTAGGACTGCGAAACAAATGCTAGCTCGCCTTACATGAAATACACTCTGCTTTAGAGAAAAGAGCACTCTTCTACTCTACTGTGTTTCCTATGGGGTCCAAACAGTGAGCTTGCTCAGAACAAAAGAACTGTGCTTCCTACACTCACGGCCATATCTAGTTCAACTCTGCTTAGGAAACTGACAAGAACAGTAGCTCCTATTCAGTCCAATTCACTGTACTAGCTGGGAAAAGACCCGAGGGCTATTTGGCTTGTGTAGGGCAATGGGAGCGCAATAGTGACTTTCCTTACCAGAAAACAACTCTTGTTCATAGGACCAGAAACTGCATGTGATTCAACTCGATTTAGGACTGAAAAGCAAACGCTAGCTCGCCTTACAAAAACACACTCTGTTTGAGAAAAGAGCACTCTTCTACTCTACTGTGTTTCCTATAGGGCCAGAACAGTGAACTTGCTCAGAACATAAGAACTGTGCTTCCTACACACACGGGCCATATCTAGTTCAACTCTGCTTAGGAAACTGACAAGAACAGTAGCTCCTCTTCAGTCTGATACACTGTACTTGCTGGGAACAGACGCGAGAGCTATTTGTACTGTGTATGGCAAGGGGAGCGCAATCGTGACTTTCCTTACCAGAAAACAACTCTTGCTCTTAGGACCAGAAACTGCATGTGATTCAACTCCATTTAGGACTGGGAAACAAATGCTAGCTCGCCTTACAGGAAACACACTCTGCTTTAGAGAAAAGAGCACTCTTCTACTCTACTGTGTTTCCTATAGGGCCAGAACAGTGAGCTTGCTCAGAACCAAAGAACTGTGCTTCCTACACATGGGCCATATCTAGTTCAACTCTGCTTAGGAAACTGACAAGAACAGTAGCTCCTCTTCAGGCCGATACACTGTACTTGCTGGGAACAGACGCGAGTGCTATTTGCACTGTGTATGGCAATGGGAACGCAATAGTGACTTTCCTTACCAGAAAACAACTCTTGCTCTTAGGACCAGAAACTGCATGTGATTCAACTCCATTTAGGACTGCGAACAAATGCTAGCTCGCCTTACATGAAACACACTCTGCTTTAGAGAAAAGAGCACTCTTCTACTCTACTGTGTTTCCTATAGGGCCAGAACAGTGAGCTTGCTCAGAACAAAAGAACTGTGCTTCCTACACACGGACCATATCTAGTTCAACTCTGCTTAGTAAACTGACAAGAAAAGTAGCTCCTATTCAGTCCAATACACTGTACTTGCTGGGAAAAGATGCAAGAGCTATTTGCATGTGTAGGGCAATGGGAGCGCAATAGTGACTTTCCTTACCAGAAAACAACTCTTGTTCATAGGACCAGAAACTGCATGTGATTCAACTCTATTTAGGACTAGAAAACAAATGCTAGCTCGCCTTACAAAAACACACTCTGCTTTTGAGAAAAGAGCACTCTTCTACTCTACTGTGTTTCCTATAGGGCCAGAACAGTGAGCTTGCTCAGAACATAGGAACTGTGCTTCCTACACACACGGGCCATATCTAGTTCAACTCTGCTTAGGAAACTGACAAGAACAGTAGCTCCTCTTCAGTCTGATACACTGTACTTGCTGGGAACAGACGCGAGAGCTATTTGCACTGTGTATGGCAAGGGGAGCGCAATCGTGACTTTCCTTACCAGAAAACAACTCTTGCTCATAGGACCACAAACTGCATGTGATTCAACTCCATTTAGGACTGGGAAACACACGCTAGCTCGCCTTACAAGAAACACACTCTGCTTTTGAGAAAAGAGCACTCTTCTACTCTACTGTGTTTTCTATAGGGCGATAACAGTGAGCTTGCTCAGAACAAAAGAACTGTGCTTTCTACACACGGGCCATATCTAGTTCAACTCTGCTTAGGAAACTGACAAGAACAGTAGCTCCTCTTCAGTCCGATAGACTGTACTTCCTGGGAACAGACGCGAGTGCTATTTGCCTTGTGTAGGGCAATGGGAACGCAATAGTGACTTTCCTTACCAGAAAAAAAAACTCTTGTTCGTAGGACCAGAAACTGCATGTGATTCAACTCCATTTAGGACTAGGAAACAAACGCAAGCTCGCCTTACAAAAACACACTCTGCTTTTGATAAAAGAGCACTCTTCTACTCTACTGTGTTTCTTATGGTGTCTGAACAGTGAGCTTGCTCAGAACAAAAGAACCGTGCTTCCTACACCCACGGCCATATCTAGTTCAATTCTGCTTAGGAACCTGACAAGAACAGTAAATCCTCTTCAGTCCAATACACTGTACTTGCTGGGAACAGACGCCAGTGCTATTTGTTCTGTGTATAGCAATTGCAGCGCAATAGTGACTCTTCTTACCATAAAACAACTCTTGCTCGTAGAACCAGAAACTGCATGTGATTAAACTCCATTTAAGACTGGGAAACAAAAGCTAGCTCACCTTACAAGAAACACACTCTGCTTTAGAGAAAAGAGCACTCTTCTACTCTACGGTGTTTCCTATAGGGCCAGAACAGTGAGCTTGCTCAGAACCAAAGAACTGTGCTTCCTACACACAGGCCATATCTAATTCAACTCTGCTTAGGAAACTGACAAGAACAGTAGCTCCTCTTCAGGCCGATACACTGTACTTGCTGGGAACAGACGCGAGTGCTATTTGCACTGTGTATGGCAATGGGAACGCAATAGTGAATTTCCTTACCAGAAAACAACTCTTGCTCTTAGGACCAGAAACTGCATGTGATTCAAGTCGATTTAGGACTGAAAAGCAAACGCTAGCTCGCCTTACAAAAACACACTCTGCTTTTGAGAAAAGAGCACTCTTCTACTCTACTGTGTTTCCTATAGGGCCAGAACAGTGAACTTGCTCAGAACATAAGAACTATGCTTCCTACACACACGGGCCATATCTAATTCAACTCTGCTTAGGAAACTGACAAGAACAGTAGCTCCTCTTCAGTCTGATACACTGTACTTGCTGGGAACAGACGCGAGAGCTATTTGCACTGTGTATGGCAAGGGGAGCGCAATCGTGACTTTTCTTACCAGAAAACAACTCTTGCTCGTAGGACCAGAAACTGCATGTCATTCAACTCCATTTAGGACTGGGAAACAAATGCTAGCTCGCCTTACATGAAACACACTCTGCTTTTGAGAAAAGAGCACTCTTCTACTCTACTGTGTTTCCTATAGGGCCAGAACAGTGAGCTTGCTCAGAACAAAAGAACTGTGCTTCCTACACACGGACCATATCTAGTTCAACTCTGCTTAGGAAACTGACAAGAACAGTAGCTCCTATTAAGTCCAATACACTGTACTTGCTGGGAAAAGACGCGAGTGCTTTTTGCCTTGTGTAGGGCAATGGGAGCGCAATAGTCACTTTCCTTACCAGAAAAAAACTCTTGTTCGTAGGACCAGAAACTGCATGTGATTCAACTCCATTTAGGACTAGGAAACAAACGCAAGCTCGCCTTACAAAAACACACTCTGCTTTTGAGAAAAGAGCACGCTTCTTCTCTACTGTGTTTCCTATAGGGCCAGAACAGTGAGCTTGCTCAGAACATAAGAACTGTGCTTCCTACACACACGGGCCATATCTAGTTCAACTGTGCTTAGGAAACTGACAAGAACAGTAGCTCCTCTTCAGTCCAATACACTGTATTTGCTGGGAACAGACGCCAGTGCTATTTGTTCTGTGTATAGCAATTCCAGCGCAATAGTGACTCTTCTTACCATAAAACAACTCTTGCTCGTAGAACCAGAAACTGCATGTGATTCAACTCCATTTAGGACTGGGAAACAAACGCTAGCTTGCCTTACAAGAAACACACTCTACTTTTGAGAAAAGAGCACTCTTCTACTCTAATGTGTTTCTTATGGTGTCCGAACAGTGAGCTTGCTCAGAACAAAAGAACTGTGCTTCCTACACCCACGGCCATATCTAGTTCAATTCTGCTTAGGAACCTGACAAGAACAGTAAATCCTCTTCAGTCCAATACACTGTACTTGCTGGGAATAGACGCCAGTGCTATTTGTTCTGTGTATGGCAATTCCAGCGCAATAGTGACTCTTCTTACCAGAAAACAACTCTTGCTCGTAGGACCAGAAACTGCATGTGAATCCACTCCATTTAGGACTGGGAAGCAAACGCTAGCTCGCCTTACAAGAAACACACTCTGCTTTAGAGAAAAGAGCACTCTTCTACTCTACTGTGTTTCCTATAGGGTCCAAGCAGTGAGCTTGCTCAGAACAAAAGAACTGTGCTTAATACACACACGGACCACATCTAGTTCAACTCTGCTTAGGAAACTGACAAGAACAGTAGCTCCTATTCAGTCCAATACACTGTACTTGCTGGGAAAAGACACGAGTGCTATTTGCCTTGTGTAGGGCAATGGGAGCGTAATAGTGACTTTCCTTACCAGAAAACAACTCTTGTTTGTAGGACCCGAAATTGCATGTGATTCAACTCCATTTAGGACTGGGAAACAAACTCTAGCTCGCTTTACAAAAACACACTCTTCTTTTGAGAAAAGAGCACTCTTCTACTCTACTGTGTTTCCTATAGGGCCAGAACTGTGAGCTTGCTCAGAACATAAGAACTGTGCTTCCTACAGACACGGGCCATATCTAGTTCAACTCTGCTTAGGAAACTGACAAGAAGAGTAGCTCCTCTTCAGTCCGATACACTGTACTTGTGGGGAACAGAAGCGAGTGATATTTGCACTGTGTTTGGCAATTGGAGCACAATAGTGACTTGTCTTAACAGAAAACAACTCTTGCTTGTTGGACAAATAACTGCATTTGACTCAACTCTGTTTAGGACTGGGAAACAAACGCTAGCTCGACTTCCAAGAAACACACTCTGCTTTTGAGAAAAGAGCACTCTTCTACTCTACTGTGTTTCCTATGTGTTCCGAACAGTGAGCTTGCTCAGAACAAAAAAACTGTGCTTCCTACACACACGGCCATATCTAGTTCAATTCTGCTTAGGAACTTGACAAGAACAGTAGATCCTCTTCAGTCCAATACACTCTACTTGCTGGGAACAGACGCCAGTGCTATTTATCCTGTTTATGTCAATGGCAGCGCAATAGTGACTCTTCTTACCAGAAAACAACTCTTGCTCGTAGGACCAGAAACTGCATGTGATTCAACTCGATTTAGGACTGGGAAACAAACTCTAGCTTGCTTTACAAGAAACACACTCTGCTTTTGAGAAAAGAGCACTCTTCTGCTCTACTGTGTTTCCTATAGGGCCACAACAGTGAGCTTGCTCAGAAAAAAAGAACTGTGCTTCCTACACACACGGACCATATCTAGTTCAACTCTGCTTAGGAAACTGAGAAGAACAGTAGCTCCTCTTCAGTCCAATACACTGTACTTGCTGGGAACAGACGGGAGGGCTATTTGCACTGTGTATGGCAATGGGAGCGCAATAGTGACTTTTCTTAACAGAAAACAACTCTTGCTCGTAGGACCAGAAACTGCATGTGATTCCACTCCATTTAGGACTGGGAAACAAATGCTAGCTCGCCTTACAAAAACACACTCTGCTTTAGAGAAAAGAGCACTCTTCTACTCTACTGTGTTTCCTATGGGGTACAAACAGTGAGCTTGCTCAGAACAAAAGAACTGTGCTTCCTACACACACGGACCATATCTAGTTCAACTCTGCTTAGGAAACTGACAAGAACAGTAGCTCCTATTCAGTCCAATACACTGTACTTGCTGGGAAAAGACGCGAGTGCTGTTTGCCTTGTGTAGGGCAATGGGAGCGCAATAGTGACTTTCCCTACCAGAAAACAACTCTTGCTCATAGGACCAGAAACTACATGTGATTCAACTCCATTTAGGACTAGGAAACAAACGCTAGCTCGCCTTACAAGAAACACACTCTGCTTTTGAGAAAAGAGCACTCTTCTACTCTACTGTGTTTCCTGTAGGGCCAGAACAGTGAGCTTGCTCAGAACAAAAGAACTGTGCTTCCTACACACGGGCCATATCTAGTTCAACTCTGCTTAGGAAACTGACAAGAACAGTAGCTCCTCTTCAGTCCAATACACTGTACTTTCAGGGAACAGACGCGAGTGCTATTTGCACTGTGTATGGCAATTGGAGCACAATAGTGACTCGTCTTACCAGAAAACAACTCTTGCTCGTAGGAACAGAAACTGCATGTGATTCAACTCCATTTAGGACTGGGAAACAAAAGCTAGCTCACCTTACAAGAAACACACTCTGCTTTTGAGAAAAGTGCACTCTCCTATGCTTCTGTGTTTCCTATAGGGCTAGAAGAGTGAGCTTGCTCAGAACAAAAGAACTGTGCTTCCTACACACGGGCCATATCTAGTTCAACTCTGCTTAGGAAACTGACAAGAAAAGTAGCTCCTCTTCAGTCCGATACACTGTACTTGCTTGGAACAGCCGCGAGTGCTATTTGCACTGTGTATGGCAATGGGAGCGCAATAGTGACTTTCCTTAAAAGAAAACAACTCTTGCTCTTAGGACCAGAAACTGCATGTGATTCAACTCCATTTAGGACTGGGAAACAAATGCTAGCTCGCCGTACATGAAACACACTCTGCTTTTGAGAAAAGAGCACTCTTCTACTCTACTGTGCTTCCTATGGGGTCCGAACAGTGAGCTTGCTCAGAACAAAAGAACTGTGCTTCCTACACACACGGACCATACCTAGTTCAACTCTGCTTAGGAAACTGACAAGAACAGTAGCTCCTATTCAGTCCAATACACTGTACTTGCTGGGAAAAGACAGGAGTGCTATTTGACTTGTGTAGGGCAATGGGAGCGCAATAGTGACTTTCCCTACCAGAAAACAACTCTTGCTCGTAGGACCAGAAACTGCATGTGATTCAACTCCATTTAGGACTAGGAAACAAACGCTAGCTCGCCTTACAAGAAACACAATCTGCTTTTGATAAAAGTGCACTCTTCTACTCTACTGTGTTTCCTATTGGGTCCGAACAGTGAGCCTGCTCAGAACAAAAGACCTGTGCTTCCTACATACACGACCATATCTAGTTCAGTTCTGCTTAGGAACCTGACAAGAACAGTAGTTCCTCTTCAGTCCAATACACTGTACTTTCTGGGAACAGAGGCCAGTGCTATTTGTCCTGTGTATGGCAATGGCAGGGCAATAGTGACTCTTCTTACCATAAAACAACTTTTGCTCATAGGACCAGAAACTGCATGTGATTCAACTCCATTTAGGACTGGGAAACAAAAGCTAGCTCACCTTACAAGAAACACACACTGCTTTGTGGAAAGAGCACTCTTCTACTCTACTGTGTTTCCTATAGGGCCAGAACAGTGAGCTTGCTCAGAACAAAGAACTGTGCTTCCTACACACGGGCCATATCTAGTTCAAATCTGCTTAGGAAACTGACAAGAACAATAGCTCCTTTTCAGTCCAATACACTGTACTTGCTGGCAACAGGCACATGTGCTATTTGCACTGTGTATGGCAATGGGAGCGCAATAGTGACTTTCCTTACCAGAAAACAACTCTTGCTCATAGGACCAGAAACTGCATGTGATTCCACTCCATTTAGGACTGGGAAACAAATGCTAGCTCGCCTTACAAGAAACACACTCTGCTTTAGAGAAAATAGCACTCTTCTACTCTACTGTGTTTCCTATGGGGTCCAAACACTGAGCTTGCTCAGAACAAAAGAACTGTGCTTAATACACACACGGACCACATCTAGTTCAACTCTGCTTAGGAAGCTGACAAGAACAGTAGCTACTATTCAGTCCAATACACTGTACTTGCTGGGAAAAGACACGAGTGCTATTTACCTTGTGTAGGGCAATGGGAGCGCAATAGTTTTTTCCTTACCAGAAACAACTCTTGTTCGTAGGACCAGAAACTGCATGTGATTCAACTCCATTTAGGACTTGGAAACAAACTCTAGCTCGCTTTACAAGAAACACACTCTGCTTTTGAGAAAAGAGCACTCTACTACTCTACTGTGTTTCCTATAGGGCCAGAACAGTGAGCTTGCTCAGAACATAAGAACTGTGCTTCCTACAGACACGGGCCATATCTAGTTCAACTCTGCTTAGGAAACTGACAAGAACAGTAGCTCCTCTTCAGTCCGATACACTGTACTTGTGGGGAACAGAAGCGAGTGATATTTGCACAGTGTATGGCAATTGGAGCACAATAGTGACTTGTCTTACCAGAAAACAATTCTTGCTCGTTGGACAAAAAACTGCATGTGACTCAACTCCATTTAGGACTGGGAAACAAACACTAGCTCGCTTTACAAGAAACACACTCTGCTTTAGAGAAAAGAGCACTCTTCTACTCTACTGTGTTTCCTATAGGGCCAGAAGAGTGAACTTGCTCAGAACAAAAAAACTGTGCTTCCTACACACACGGCCATATCTAGTTCAAGTCTGCTTAGGAACCTCACAAGAACAGTAGATCCTCTTCAGTCCAATACACTGTACTTGCTGGGAACAGACGCCAGTGCTATATGTCCTGTGTATGTCAATGGCAGCGCAATAGTGACTCTTCTTACCAGAAAACAACTCTTTCTCGTAGGACCAGAAACTGCATGTGATTCAACTCCATTTAGGACTGGGAAACAAACTCTAGCTCGCTTTACAAGAAACACACTCTGCTTTTGAGAAAAGAGCACTCTTCTACTCTACTGTGTTTCCTATAGGGCCAGAACAGTGAGCTTGCTCAGAAAAAAAGAACTGTGCTTCCTACACACACGGACCATATCTAGTTCAACTCTGCTTAGGAAACTGACAAGAACAGTAGCTCCTCTTCAGTCCAATACACTGTACTTGCTGGGAACAGACGGGAGGGCTATTTGCACAGTGTATGGCAATGGGAGCGCAATAGTGACTTTCCTACCAGAAAACCACTCTTGCTCGTAGGACCAGAAACTGCATGTGATTCCACTCCATTTAGGACTGGGAAAAAAACGGTAGCTCGCCTTACGAGAAACACACTCTGCTTTAGAGAAAAGAGCACTCTTCTACTCTACTGTGTTTCCTATGGGGTCCAAACAGTGAGCTTGCTCAGAACAAAAGAACTGTGCTTCCTACACACACGGACCATATCTAGTTCAACTCTGCTTAGTAAACTGACAAGAACAGTAGCTCCTATTCAGTCCAATACACTGCACTTGCTGGGGAAAGACGCGAGTGCTATTTGCCTTGTGTAGGGCAATGGGAGCACAATAGTGACTTTCCTTACCAGAAAACAATTCTTGTTCATAGGACCAGAAACTGCATGTGATTCAACTCCATTTAGGACTAGGAAACAAACGCTAGCTCGCCTTACAAAAACACACTCTGCTTTTGAGAAAAGAGCACTCTTCTACTCTACTGTGTTTCCTATAGGGCCAGAAGAGTGAACTTGCTCAGAACATAAGAACTGTGCTTCCTACACACACGGCCATATCTAGTTCAATTCTGCTTAGGAACCTGACAAGAACAGTAGATCCTCTTCAGTCCAATACACTGTACTTGCTGGGTAGAGACGCCAGTGCTATTTGTCCTGTGTATGGCAATGGCAGCGCAATAGTGACTCTTCTTACCATAAAACAACTCTTGCTCGTAGGACGAGAAACTGCATGTAATTCAACTCCATTTAGGACTGGGAAACAAACTCTAGCTTGCCTTACAAGAAACACACTCTGCTTTAGAGAAAAGAGCACTCTTCTACTCTACTGTGTTTCCTATAGGGCCAGAACAGTGAGCTTGCTCAGAACAAAAGAACTGTGCTTCCTACACACGGGCCATAACTAGTTCAACTCTGCTTAGAAAACTGACAAGAACAGTAGCTCCTCTTCAGTCCGATACACTGTACTTGCTGGGAACAGACGCGAGTGCTATTTACACTGTGTATGACAATTGGAACCCAATAGTGTCTTGTCTTACCAGAAAACAACTCTTGCTGGTAGGACCAGAAATTGCATGTGATTCAACTCCATTTAGGACTGGGAAACAAAAGCTAGCTCACCCTACAAGAAACAAACTCTGCTTTAGAGAAAAGAGCACTCTTCTACTCTACTGTGTTTCCTATTGGGCCAGAACAGTGAGCTTGCTCAGAACAAAAGAAATGTGCTTCCTACACACACGGGCCATATCTAGTTCAACTCTGCTTAGGAAACTGACAAGAACAGTAGCTCCTCTTCAGTCCAATACACTGTACTTGCTGGGAACAGACGGGGGGGCTATTTGCACTGTGTATGGCAATGGGAGCGCAATAGTGACTTTCCTTACCAGAAAACAACTCTTGCTCATAGGACCAGAAACTTCATGTGATTCCACTCCGTTTAGAACTGGGAAACAAATGCTAGCTCGCCTTACAAAAAAGCACTCTGCTTTAGAGAAAAGAGCACTCTTCTTCTCTACTGTGATTCCTATGGGGTGCAAACAGTGAGCTTGCTCAGAACAAAAGAACTGTGCTTCCTACACACACGGACCATACCTAGTTCAACTCTGCTTAGGAAACTGACAAGAACAGTAGCTCCTCTTCAGTCCGATACACTGTACTTGTGGGGAACAAAAGCGAGTGATATTTGCACAGTGTATGGCAATTGGAGCACAATAGTGACTTGTCTTACCAGAAAACAATTCTTGCTCGTTGGACAAAAAACTGCATGTGACTCAACTCCATTTAGGACTGGGAAACAAACGCTAGCTCGCCTTACAAGAAACAAACTCTGCTTTAGAGAAAAGAGCACTCTTCTACTCTACTGTGTTTCCTATAGGGCCAGAAGAGTGAACTTGCTCAGAACAAAAAAACTGTGCTTCCTACACACACGGCCATATCTAGTTCAAGTCTGCTTAGGAATCTCACAAGAACAGTAGATCCTCTTCAGTCCAATACACTGTACTTGCTGGGAACAGACGCCAGTGCTATATGTCCTGTGTATGTCAATGGCAGCGCAATAGTGACTCTTCTTACCAGAAAACAACTCTTTCTCGTAGGACCAGAAACTGCATGTGATTCAACTCCATTTAGGACTGGGAAACAAACTCTAGCTCGCTTTACAAGAAACACACTCTGCTTTTGAGAAAAGAGCACTCTTCTACTCTACTGTGTTTCCTATAGGGCCAGAACAGTGAGCTTGCTCAGAAAAAAAGAACTGTGCTTCCTACACACACGGACCATATCTAGTTCAACTCTGCTTAGGAAACTGACAAGAACAGTAGCTCCTCTTCAGTCCAATACACTGTACTTGCTGGGAACAGACGCGAGTGCTATTTGCCTTGTGTAGGGCAATGGGAGCACAATAGTGACTTTCCTTACCAGAAAACAATTCTTGTTCATAGGACCAGAAACTGCATGTGATTCAACTCCATTTAGGACTAGGAAACAAACGCTAGCTCGCCTTACAAAAACACACTCTGCTTTTGAGAAAAGAGCACTCTTCTACTCTACTGTGTTTCCTATAGGGCCAGAAGAGTGAACTTGCTCAGAACATAAGAACTGTGCTTCCTACACACACGGCCATATCTAGTTCAATTCTGCTTAGGAACCTGACAAGAACAGTAGATCCTCTTCAGTCCAATACACTGTACTTGCTGGGTAGAGACGCCAGTGCTATTTGTACTGTGTATGGCAATGGCAGCGCAATAGTGACTCTTCTTACCATAAAACAACTCTTGCTCGTAGGACTAGAAACTGCATGTAATTCAACTCCATTTAGGACTGGGAAACAAACTCTAGCTTGCCTTACAAGAAACACACTCTGCTTTAGAAAAAAGAGCACTCTTCTACTCTACTGTGTTTCCTATAGGGCCAGAACAGTGAGCTTGCTCAGAACAAAAGAACTGTGCTTCCTACACACGGGCCATAACTAGTTCAACTCTGCTTAGAAAACTGACAAGAACAGTAGCTCCTCTTCAGTCCGATACACTGTACTTGCTGGGAACAGACGCGAGTGCTATTTACACTGTGTATGACAATTGGAACCCAATAGTGTCCTGTCTTACCAGAAAACAACTCTTGCTGGTAGGACCAGAAATTGCATGTGATTCAACTCCATTTAGGACTGGGAAACAAAAGCTAGCTCACCTTACAAGAAACAAACTCTGCTTTAGAGAAAAGAGCACTCTTCTACTCTACTGTGTTTCCTATTGGGCCAGAACAGTGAGCTTGCTCAGAACAAAAGAAATGTGCTTCCTACACACACGGGCCATATCTAGTTCAACTCTGCTTAGGAAACTGACAAGAACAGTAGCTCCTCTTCAGTCCAATACACTGAATTTGCGGGGAACATACGCGTGTGCTATTTGCACTGGTTATGGCAATTGGAGCACTATAGTGACTTGTCTTACCAGAAACAACTCTTGCTCCTGGGACAAAAATGCATGTGACTCAACTCCATTTAGGACTGGGAAACAAACGCTAGCTCGACTTCCAAGAAACACACTCTGCTTTTGAGAAAAGAGCACTCTTCTACTCTACTGTGTTTCCTGTGTGTTCCGAACAGTGACCTTGCTCAGAACAAAAAAACTGTGCTTCGTACACACACGGCCATATCTAGTTCAAGTCTGCTTAGGAACCTGACAAGAACAGTAGATCCTCTTCAGTCTAATACACTGTACTTGCTGGGAACAGACGCCAGTGCTATTTGTTCTGTGTATGGCAATGGCAGCACAATAGTGACTCGTCTTACCAGAAAACAACTCTTGCTCATAGGACCAGAAACTGCATGTGATTCAACTCCATTTAGGACTAGGAAACAAACTCTAGCTCGCTTTACAAGAAACACACTCTGCTTCTGAGAAAAGAGCACTCTTCTACTCTACTGTGTTTCCTATAGGGCCAGAACAGTGAGCTTGCTCAGAACATAAGAAATGTGTTTCCTACACACACGGGCCATATCTTGTTCAACTCTGCTTAGAAAACTGACAAGAACAGTAGCTCCTCTTCAGTCCGATACACTGTACTTGCTGTGAACAGACGCGAGTGCTATTTGCAATGTGTATGGCAATGGGAGCGCAATAGTGTCTTTCCTTACCAGAAAACAACTCTTGCTCATAGTACCAGAAACTGCATGTGATTCAACTCCATTTAGGACTGGGAAACAAACGCTAGCTTGCCTTACAAGAAACACACTATGCTTTTGAGAAAAGAGCACTCTTCTACTCTACTGTGTTTCCTATAGTGTCCGAACAGTGAGCTTGCTCAGAACAAAAGAACTGTGCTTCCTACACACACAGTCATATCTAGTTCAATTCTGCTTAGGAACCTGAGAAGAACAGTAGAACCTCTTCAGTCCAATACACTGTACATGCTGGGAACAGACGCCAGTGCTATTTGTCCTGTGTATGGCAATGGCCGCGCAATAGTGACTCTTCTTACCATAAAACAAATTTTGCTCGTAGGACCAGAAACTGCATGTGATTCAACTCCATTTCGGACTGGGAACAAACACTAGCTCGCCTTACAAGAAACACACTCTGCTTTAGAGAAAAGAGCACTCTTCTACTCTACTGTTTTTCCTATAGTGCCAGTACAGTGAGCTTGCTCAGAACAAATGAACTGTGCTTCCTACACACGGCCATATCTAGTTCAACTCTGCTTAGGACACTGACAAGAACAGTAGCTCCTCTTCAGTCCAATACACTATACTTGCTGGGAACAGACGCATGTGCTATTTGCACTGTGTATGGCAATGGGAGCGCAATAGTGACTTTCCTTACCAGAAAACAACTCTTGCTCGTAGGACCAGAAACTGCATGTGATTCCACTCCATTTAGGACTGGTAAACAAACGCTAGCTCGCCTTACAAGAAACACACTCTGCTTTTGAGAAAAGAGCACTCTTCTACTCTACTGTGTTTCCTATGGTGTCCGAAAAGTGAGCTTGCTCAGAACAAAAGAACTGTGCTTCCTACACACACGGGCCATATCTAGTTCAACTCTGCTTAGGAAACTGACAAAAACAGATGCTCCTATTCAGTCCAATACACTGTACTTGCTGGGAAAAGACGCGAGTGCTATTTGCCTTGTGTAGGACAATGGGAGCGCAATAGTGACTTTCCTTACCAGAAAACAACTCTTGTTCGTAGGACCAGAAACTGCATGTGATTCAACTCCAATTAAATAGGAAACAATCGCTAGCTCGCCTTACAAGAAACACACTCTGCTTTTGAGAAAAGAGAACTCTTCTACTCTACTGTGTTTCCTATAGGGCCAGAACAGTGAGCTTGCTCAGAACATAAGAACTGTGCTTCCTTCACATACGGGCCATATCTAGTTCAACTCTGCTTAGGAAACTGACAAGAACAGTAGATCCTCTTCAGTCCAATACACTGTACTAGCTGGGAACATATGCCAGTGCTATTTGTCCTGTGTATGGCAATGGCAGCGCAATAGTGACTCTTCTTAACATAAAACAACTCTTGCTCGTAGGACTAGAAACTGCATGTGATTCAACTCCATTTAGGACTGGGAAACAAACGCTAGCTTGCCTTACAAGAAACACACTCTGCTTTAGAAAAAAGAGCACTCTTCTACTCTACTGTGTTTCCTATATGGCCAGAACAGTGAGCTTGGTCAGAACAAAAGAACTGTGCTTCCTACACACGGGCCATAACTATTTCAACTCTGCTTAGGAAACTGACAAGAACAGTAGCTCCTCTTCAGTCCGATACACTGTACTTGCTGGGAACAGACGCGAGTGCTATTTGCACTGTGTATGGCAATGGGAGCACAATAGTGACTTTCCTTACCAGAAAACAACTCTTGCTCATAGGACCAGAAACTGCATGTGATTCAACTCCATTTAGGACTGGGATACAAATGCTAGCTCGCTTACATGAAACACACTCTGCTTTTGAGAAAAGAGCACTCTTCTACTCTACTGTGCTTCCTATTGGGTCCGAACAGTGAGCTAGCTCAGAACAAAAGAACTGTGCTTCCTACACACACGGGCCATATCTAGTTCAACTCTGCTTAGGAAACTGACAAAAACAGTATCTCCTATTCAGTCCAATACACTGTACTTGCTGGGAAAAGACGCGAGTGCTATTTGCCTTGTGTAGGGCAATGGGAGCGCAATAGTGACTTTCCTTAACAGAAAACAACTCTTGTTCATAGGACCAGAAACTGCATGTGATACAACTCCATTTAGGACTAGGAAACAAACGCTAGCTCGCCTTACAAAAACACACTCTGCTTTTGAGAAAAGAGCACGCTTCTACTCTACTGTGTTTCCTATAGGGCCAGAACAGTGAGCTTGCTCAGAACATAAGAACTGTGCTTCCTACACACATGGGCCATATCATGTTCAACTCTGCTTAGGAAACTGACAAGAACAGTAGCTCCTCTTCAGTCCGATACTCTGTACTTGCTGGGAACAGACGCGAGAGCTATTTGCACTGTGTATGGCAAGGGGAGCACAATAGTGACTTTCCTTACCAGAAAAAAACTCTTGCTCTTAGGACCAGAAACTGCATGTGATTCAACTCCATTTAGGACTGGGAAACAAACGCTAGCTCGCCTTACAAGAAACACACTCTGCTTTTGAGAAATGAGCACTCTTCTACTCTACTGTGTTTCCTATGGTGTCCGAACAGTGAGCTTGCTCAGAACAAAAGAACTGTGCTTCCTACACACGGGCCATATCTAGTTCAATTCTGCTGAGGAACCTGACAAGAACAGTCGATCCTCTTCAGTCCAATACACTGTACTTGCTGGGAACAGACGCCAGTGCTATTTGTCCTGTGTATGGCAATGGCAGCGCAATAGTGACTCTTCTTACCATAAAACAACTCTTGCTCGTAGGAATAGAAACTGCATGTGATTCAAATCCATTTAGGACTGGGAAACAAATGCTAGCTCGCCTTACAAGAAACACACTCTGATTTTGAGAAAAGAGCACTCTTCTACTCTACTGTGCTTCCTATGGGGTCCGAACAGTGAGCTTGCTCAGAACAAAAGAACTGTGCTTCCTACACACGGGCCATATCTAGTTCAAATCTGCTTAGGAAACCGACAAGAACAGTAGCTCCTCTTCAGTCCAAAACAATGTAATTTCGGGGAACAGACGCGAGTGCTATTTGCACTGCCTATGGCAATTGGAGCACAATAGTGACTCGTCTTACCAGAAAACAACTCTTGCTGTAGGAACAGAAACTGCATGTGATTCAACTCCATTTAGGACTGGGAAACAAAAGCTAGCTCACTTTACAAGAAACACACTCTGCTTTTGAGAAAAGAGCACTCTTCTACTCTACTGTGTTTCCTATAGGGCCAGAACAGTGAGCTTGCTCAGAACAAAAGAACTGTGCTTCCTACACACGGGCCATATCTAGTTCAACTCTGCTTAGGAAACTGACAAGAACAGTAGCTCCTCTTCAGTCCGATACACTGTACTTGCTGGGAACAGACACAAGTGCTATTTGCACTGTGTATAGCAATGGGAGCGCAATAGTGACTTTCCTTACCAGAAAAGAACTCTTGCTCTTAGGACCAGAAACTGCATGTGATTCAACTCCATTTAGGACTGGGAAACAAATGCTAGCTCGCCTTAAATGAAACACACTCTGCTTTTGAGAAAAGAGCACTCTTCTACTCTACTGTGCTTCCTATGGTGTCCGAACACTGAGCTTGCTCAGAACAAAAGAAATGTGCTTCCTACATACACGGGCCATATCTAGTTCAACTCTGCTTAGGAATCTGACAAAAACAGTAGCTCCTCTTCAGTCCAATACACTGTACTTGCTTTGAACAGACGCATGTACTATTTGCACTGTGTATGGCAATGGGAGCACAATAGTGACTTTCCTTACCAGAAAACAACTCTTGCTCGTAGGACTAGAAACTCCATGTGAATCCACTCCATTTAGGACTTGGAAACAAATGCTAGCTCGCCTTACAAGAAACACACTCTGCTTTAGAGAAAATAGCACTCTTCTACTCTACTGTGTTTCCTATGGGGTCCAAACAGTGAGCTTGCTCAGAACAAAAGAACTGTGCTTAATACACACACGGACCACATCTAGTTCAACTCTGTTTAGGAAACTGACAAGAACAGTAGCTCCTATTCAGTCCAATACACTGTACTTGCTGGGAAAAGACACGAGTGCTATTTGCCTTGTGTAGGGCAATGGGAGCGTAATAGTGACTTTCCTTACCAGTAAACAACTCTTGTTCGTAGGACCAGAAACTGCATGTGATTCAACTCCATTTAGGACTGGGAAACAAATGCTAGCTCACCTTACATGAAACACTCTGCTTTTGAGAAAAGAGCACTCTTCTACTCTACTGTGTTTCCTATGTGTTCCGAACAGTGAGCTTGCTCAGAACAAAAAAACTGTGCTTCCTACACACACGGCCATATCTAGTTCAATTCTGCTTAGGAACCTGACAAGAACAGTAGCTCCTCTTCAGTCCGATACACTGTACTTGCTGGGAACAGATGCGAGAGCTATTTGCACTGTGTATGGAAATGGGAGCGCAATAGTGACTTTCCTTACCAGAAAACAACTCTTGCTCGTAGGACCAGAAACTGCATGTGATTCAACTCCATTTAGGACTGGGAAACAAATGCTAGCTCGCCTTACATGAAACACACTCTGCTTTTGAGAAAAGAGCACTCTTCTACTCTACTGTGCTTCCTATGGGGTCCGAACAGTGAGCTTGCTCAGAACAAAAGAACTGTGCTTCCTAAACACACGGGCCATATCTAGTTCAACTCTGGTTAGGAAACTGAGAAGAACAGTAGCTCCTCTTCAGTCCAATACACTGTACTTTCGGTGAACAGACGCGAGTGCTATTTGCCTTGTGTAGGGCAATGGGAGTGTAACAGTGACTTTCCTTACCAGAAAACAACTCTTGTTCGTAGGACCAGAAACTGCATGTGATTCAACTCCATTTAGGACTGGGAAACAAACTCTAGCTCGCTTTACAAGAAACACACTCTGCTTTTGATAAAAGAGTACTCTTCTACTCTACTGTGTTTCCTATAGGGCCAGAACAGTGAGCTTGCTCAGAACAAAAGAACTGTGCTTCCTACACACACGGGCCATATCTAGTTCAACTCTGCTTAGGAAACTGACAAAAACAGATGCTCCTATTCAGTCCAATACACTGTACTTGCTGGGAAAAGACGCGAGTGCTATTTGCCTTGTGTAGGACAATGGGAGCGCAATAGTGACTTTCCTTACCAGAAAACAACTCTTGTTCGTAGGACCAGAAACTGCATGTGATTCAACTCCAATTAAATAGGAAACAATCGCTAGCTCACCTTACAAGAAACACACTCTGCTTTTGAGAAAAGAGAACTCTTCTACTCTACTGTGTTTCCTATAGGGCCAGAACAGTGAGCTTGCTCAGAACATAAGAACTGTGCTTCCTTCACATACGGGCCATATCTAGTTCAACTCTGCTTAGGAAACTGACAAGAACAGTAAATCCTCTTCAGTCCAATACACTGTACTAGCTGGGAACATACGCCAGTGCTATTTGTCCTGTGTATGGCAATGGCAGCGCAATAGTGACTCTTCTTAACATAAAACAACTCTTGCTCGTAGGACTAGAAACTGCATGTGATTCAAATCCATTTAGGACTAGGAAACGAACGCTAGCTTGCCTTACAAGAAACACACTCTGCTTTAGAAAAAAGAGCACTCTTCTACTCTACTGTGTTTCCTATATGGCCAGAACAGTGAGCTTGGTCAGAACAAAAGAACTGTGCTTCCTACACACGGGCCATAACTATTTCAACTCTGCTTAGGAAACTGACAAGAACAGTAGCTCCTCTTCAGTCCAAAACACTGTACTTTCAGGGAACAGACGCGAGTGCTATTTGCACTGCCTATGGCAATTGGAGCACAATAGTGACTCGTCTTACCAGAAAACAACTCTTGCTGTAGGAACAGAAACTGCATGTGATTCAACTCCATTTAGGACTGGGAAACAAAAGCTAGCTCACTTTACAAGAAACACACTCTGCTTTTGAGAAAAGAGCACTCTTCTACTCTACTGTGTTTCATATAGGGCCAGAACAGTGAGCTTGCTCAGAACAAAAGAACTGTGCTTCCTACACACGGGCCATATCTAGTTCAACTCTGCTTAGGAAACTGACAAGAACAGTAGCTCCTCTTCAGTCCGATACACTGTACTTGCTGGGAACAGACACAAGTGCTATTTGCACTGTGTATAGCAATGGGAGCGCAATAGTGACTTTCCTTACCAGAAAACAACTCTTGCTCTTAGGACCAGAAACTGCATGTGATTCAACTCCATTTAGGACTGGGAAACAAATGCTAGCTCGCCTTAAATGAAACACACTCTGCTTTTGAGAAAAGAGCCCTCTTCTACTCTACTGTGCTTCCTATGGTGTCCGAACAGTGAGCTTGCTCAGAACAAAAGAACTGTGCTTCCTACATACACGGGCCATATCTAGTTCAACTCTGCTTAGGAATCTGACAAAAACAGTAGCTCCTCTTCAGTCCAATACACTGTACTTGCTTTGAACAGACGCATGTGCTATTTGCACTGTGTATGGCAGTGGGAGCACAATAGTGACTTTCCTTACCAGAAAACAACTCTTGCTCGTAGGACTAGAAACTCCATGTGATTCCACTCCATTTAGGACTTGGAAACAAATGCTAGCTCGCCTTACAAGAAACACACTCTGCTTTAGAGAAAAAAGCACTCTTCTACTCTACTGTGTTTCCTATGGGGTCCAAACAGTGAGCTTGCTCAGAACAAAAGAACTGTGCTTAATACACACACGGACCACATCTAGTTCAACTCTGTTTAGGAAACTGACAAGAACAGTAGCTCCTATTCAGTCCAATACACTGTACTTGCTGGGAAAAGACGCGAGTGCTATTTGCCTTGTGTAGGGCAATGGGAGCGTAATAGTGACTTTCCTTACCAGTAAACAACTCTTGTTCGTAGGACCAGAAACTGCATGTGATTCAACTCCATTTAGGACTGGGAAACAAACTCTAGCTCGCTTTACAAGAAACACACTCTTCTTTTGAGAAAAGAGCACTCTTCTACTCTACTGTGTTTCCTATAGGGCCAGAACAGTGAGCTTGCTCAGAACATAAGAACTGTGCTTCCTACACACACGGGCCATATCTAGTTCAACTCTGCTTAGGAAACTGACAAGAACAGTAGCTCCTCTTCAGTCCGATACACTGTACTTGTGGGGAACAGAAGCGAGTGATATTTGCACTGTGTATGGCAATTGGAGCACAATAGTGACTTGTCTTAACAGAAAACAACTCTTGCTTGTTGGACAAAAAACTGCATGTGACTCAACTCCATTTAGGACTGGGAAACAAACGCTAGCTCGACTTCTAAGAAAAACACTCTGCTTTTGAGAAAAGAGCACTCTTCTACTCTACTGTGTTTCCTATGTGTTCCGAACAGTGAGCTTGCTCAGAAAAAAAGAACTGTGCTTCCTACACACACGGACCATATCTAGTTCAACTCTGCTAAGGAAACTGAGAAGAACAGTAGCTCCTCTTCAGTCCAATACACTGTACTTGCTGGGAACAGACGGGAGGGTTATTTGCACTGTGTATGGCAATGGGAGCGCAATAGTGACTTTCCTTACCAGAAAACAACTCTTGCTCGTAGGACCAAAAACTGCATGTGATTCCACTCCATTTAGGACTGGGAAACAAATGCTAGCTCGCCTTACAAAAACACACTCTGCTTTAGAGAAAAGAGCACTCTTCTACTCTACTGTGTTTCCTATGGGGTCCAAACAGTGAGCTTGCTCAGAACAAAAGAACTGTGCTTCCTACACACACGGACCATATCTAGTTCAACTCTGCTTAGGAAACTGACAAGAACAGTAGCTCCTATTCAGTCCAATACACTGTACTTGCTGGGAAAAGACGCGAGTGCTATTTGCCTTGTGTAGGGCAATGAGAGCGCAATAGTGACTTTCCCTACCAGAAAACAACTCTTGCTCGTAGGACCAGAAACTGCATGTGATTCAACTCCATTTAGGACTAGGAAACAAACGCTAGCTCGCCTTACAAGAAACACACTCTGCTTTTGAGATAAGAGCACTCTTCTACTCTACTGTGTTTCCTATTGGGTCAGAACAGTGAGCCTGCTCAGAACAAAAGAACTGTGCTTCCTACATACACGACCATATCTAGTTCAGTTCTGCTTAGGAACCTGACAAGAACAGTAGATCCTCTTCAGTCCAATACACTGTACTTGCTGGGAACAGACGCCAGTGCTATTTGTCCTGTGTATGGCAATGGCAGCGCAATAGTGACTCTTCTTACCGTAAGACAACTTTTGCTCGTAGGACCAGAAACTGCATGTGATTCAACTCCATTTAGGACTGGAAAACAAAAGCTAGCTCACCTAACAAGAAACACACTCTGCTTTTGTGGAAAGAGCACTCTTCTACTCTACTGTGTTTCCTATAGGGCCAGAACAGTGAGCTTGCTCAGAACAAAAGAACTGTGCTTCCTACACACTGGCCATATCTAGTTCAACTCTGCTTAGGAAACTGACAAGAACAGTAGCTCCTCTTCAGTCCAATACACTGTGCTTGCTGGGAACAGACGCGAGTGCTATTTGCACTGTGTATGGCAATGGGAGCACAATAGTGACTTTCCTTACCAGAAAACAACTCTTGCTCGTAGGACCAGAAACTGCATGTGATTCCACTCCATTTAGGACTGGGAAGCAAACGCTAGCTCGCCTTACAAGAAACACACTCTGCTTTTGAGAAAAGAGCACTCTTCTACTCTACTGTGTTTCCTATGGTGTCCGAACAGTGAGCTTGCTCAGAACAAAAGAACTGTGCTTCCTACATACATGGCCATATCTGTTCAATTCTGCGTAGGAACCTGACAAGTACAGTAGATCCTCTTCAGTCCAATACACTGTACGTGCTGGGAACAGACGCCAGTGCTATTTGTCCTGTGTATAGCAATGGGAGCACAATAGTGACTCTTCTTACCATAGAACAACTCTTGCTCGTAGGACCAGAAACTGCATGTGATTCAACTCCATTTAGGACTGGGAAACAAAAGCTAGCTCACCTTACAGAAACACACTCTGCTTTAGAGAAAAGAGCACTCTTCTACTCTACTGTGTTTCCTATAGGGCCAGAACAGTGAGCTTGCTCAGAGCAAAGAATGTGCTTCCTACACACGGGCCATATCTAGTTCAACTCTGCTTAGGAAACTGACAAGAACAGTAGCTCCTCTTCAGTCTGATACACTGTACTTGCTGGGAACAGACGCGAGTGCTATTTGCACTGTGTATGGCAATGGGAGCGCAATAGTGACTTTCCTTTCCAGAAAACAACTCTTGCTTGTAGGAACAGAAACTGCATGTGATTCAACTCTATTTAGGACTGGGAAACAAATGCTAGCTCACCTTACATGAAACACACTCTGCTTTTGAGAAAAGAGCACTCTTCTACTCTACTGTGTTTCCTATGTGTTCCGAACAGTGAGCTTGCTCAGAACAAAAAAACTGTGCTTCCTACACACACGGCAATATCTAGTTCAATTCTGCTTAGGAACCTGACAAGAAGAGTAGCTCCTCTTCAGTCCGATACACTGTACTTGCTGGGAACAGACGCGAGGGCTATTTGCACTGTGTATGGCAATGGGAGCGCAATAGTGACTTTCCTTACCAGAAAACAACTCTTGCTCGTAGGACCAGAAACTGCATGTGATTCCACTCCATTTAGGACTGGGAAGCAAACGCTAGCTCGCCTTACAAGAAACACACTCTGCTTTTGAGAAAAGAGCACTCTTCTACTCTACTGTGTTTCCTATGGTGTCAGAACAGTGAGCTTGCTCAGAACAAAAGAACTGTGCTTCCTACACACATGGCCATATCTGTTCAATTCTGTGTAGGAACCTGACAAGTACAGTAGATCCTCTTCAGTCCAATACACTGTACGTGCTGGGAACAGACGCCAGTGCTATTTGTCCTGTCTATGGCAATGGCAGCACAATAGTGACTCTTCTTACCATAAAACAACTCTTGCTCGTAGGACCAGAAACTGCATGTGATTCAACTCCATTTAGGACTGGGAAACAAAAGCTAGCTCACCTTACAGAAACACACTCTGCTTTAGAGAAAAGAGCACTCTTCTACTCTACTGTGTTTCCTATAGGGCCAGAAGAGTGAGCTTGCTCAGAACAAAGAACTGTGCTTCCTACACACGGGCCATATCTACTTCAACTCTGCTTAGGAAACTGACTAGAACAGTAGCTCCTCTTCAGTCTGATACACTATACTTGCTGGGAACAGACGCGAGTGCTATTTGCACTGTGTATGGCAATGGGAGCGCAATAGTGACTTTCCTTTCCAGAAAACAACCCTTGCTCGTAGGACCAGAAACTGCATGTGATTCAACTCCATTTAGGACTGGGAAACAAATGCTAGCTCACCTTACATGAAACACTCTGCTTTTGAGAAAAGAGCACTCTTCTACTCTACTGTGTTTCCTATGTGTTCCGGAACAGTGAGCTTGCTCAGAACAAAAAAACTGTGCTTCCTACACACACGGCCATATCTAGTTCAATTCTGCTTAGGAACCTGACAAGAACAGTAGCTCCTCTTCAGTCCGATACACTGTACTTGCTGGGAACAGATGCGAGAGCTATTTGCACTGTGTATGGAAATGGGAGCGCAATAGTGACTTTCCTTACCAGAAAACAACTCTTGCTCGTAGGACCAGAAACTGCATGTGATTCAACTCCATTTAGGACTGGGAAACAAATGCTAGCTCGCCTTACATGAAACACACTCTGCTTTTGAGAAAAGAGCACTCTTCTACTCTACTGTGCTTCCTATGGGGTCCAAACAGTGAGCTTGCTCAGAACAAAAGAACTGTGCTTCCTAAACACACGGGCCATATCTAGTTCAACTCTGGTTAGGAAACTGAGAAGAACAGTAGCTCCTCTTCAGTCCAATACACTGTACTTTCGGTGAACAGACGCGAGTGCTATTTGCCTTGTGTAGGGCAATGGGAGTGTAACAGTGACTTTCCTTACCAGAAAACAACTCTTGTTCGTAGGACCAGAAACTGCATGTGATTCAACTCCATTTAGGACTGGGAAACAAACTCTAGCTCGCTTTACAAGAAACACACTCTGCTTTTGAGAAAAGAGTACTCTTCTACTCTACTGTGTTTCCTATAGGGCCAGAACAGTGAGCTTGCTCAGAACAAAAGAACTGTGCTTCCTACACACACGGGCCATATCTAGTTCAACTCTGCTTAGGAAACTGACGAGAACAGTAGCTCCTCTTCAGTCCGATACACTGTACTTGTGGGGAACAGAGGCGAGTGATATTTGCACTGTGTATGGCAATTGGAGCACAATAGTGACTTGTCTTAACAGAAAACAACTCTTGCTTGTTGGACAAAAAACTGCATGTGACTCAACTCCATTTAGGACTGGGAAACAAACGCTAGCTCGACTTCCAAGAAACACACTCTGCTTTTGAGAAAAGAGCACTCTTTTACTCTACTGTGTTTCCTATGTGTTCCGAACAGTGAGCTTGCTCAGAACAAAAAAACTGTGCTTCCTACACACACGGCCATATCTAGTTCAAGTCTGCTTAGGAACCTGACAAGAACAGTAGATCCTCTTCATTCCAATACACTCTACTTGCTGGGAACAGACGCCAGTGCTATTTGTCCTGTGTATGTTAATGGCAGCGCAATAGTGACTCTTCTTACCAGAAAACAACTCTTGCTCGTAGGACCAGAAACTGCATGTGATTCAACTCCTTTTAGGACTGGGAAACAAACTCTAGCTCGTTTTACAAGAAACACACTCTGCTTTTGAGAAAAGTGCACCCTTCTACTCTACTGTGTTTCCTATAGGTCCAAAACAGTGAGCTTGCTCAGAAAAAAAGAACTGTGCTTCCTACACACACGGACCATATCTAGTTCAATTCTGCTTAGGAACCTGACAAGAACAGTAGCTCCTCTTCAGTCCAATACACTGTACTTGCTGGGAATAGACGCGAGAGCTATTTGCACTGTGTATGGCAATGGGAGCGCAATAGTGACTTTCCTTACCAGAAAACAACTCTTGCTCGTAGGACCAGAAACTGCATGTGATTCAACTCCATTTAGGACTGGGAAACAAATGCTAGCTCGCCTTACATGAAACACACTCTGGTTTAGAGAAAAGAGCACTCTTCTACTCTACTGTGCTTCCTATGGGGACCGAACAGTGAGCTTGCTCAGAACAAAAGAACTGTGCTTCCTACACACATGGGCCATATCTAGTTCAACTCTGCTTAGGAAACTGAGAAGAAAAGAATCTCCTCTTCAGTCCAATACACTGTACTTGCGGGGAACAGACGAGAGTGCTATTTGCACTGTGTATGGCAATTGGAGCACAATAGTGACTCCTCTTACCGGAAAACAACTCTTGCTCTTAGGACCAGAAACTGCATGTGACTCAACTCCATTTAGGAATGGGAAACAAAGGCTAGCTCGCCTTACAAGAAACACACTCTGCTTTTGAGAAAAGAGCACTCTTCTACTCTACTGTGTTTCCTATTGGGTCCGAACAGTGAGTCTGCTCAGAACAAAAGAACTGTGCTTCCTACATACACGACCATATCTAGTTCAGTTCTGCTTAGGAACCTGACAAGAGCAGTAGATCCTCTTCAGTCCAATACACTGTACTTGCTGGGAACAGACGCCAGTGCTATTTGTCCTGTGTATGTCAATGGCAGCGTAATAGTGACACATCTTACCATAAAACAACTTTTGCTCGTAGGACCAGAAACTGCATGTGATTCAACTCCATTTAGGACTGGGAAACAAAAGCTAGCTCACCTTACAAGAAACACACTCTGCTTTGTGGAACGAGCACTCTTCTACTCTACTGTGTTTCCTATAGGGCCAGAACAGTGAGCTTGCTCAGAACAAAAGAACTGTGCTTCCTACTCACGGGCCATATCTAGTTCAACTCTGCTTAGGAAACTGACAAGAACAGTAGCTCCTCTTCAGTCTGATACACTGTACTTGCTGGGAACAGACGCGAGTGCTATTTGCACTGTGTATGGCAATGGGAGCACAATAGTGTCTTTCCTTTCCAGAAAACAACTCTTGCTCGTAGGACCAGAAACTGCATGTGATTCAACTCCATTTAGGACTCGAAACAAATGCTAGCTCACCTTACATGAAACACACTCTGCTTTTGAGAAAAGAGCACTCTTCTACTCTACTGTGTTTCCTATGTGTTCCGAACAGTGAGCTTGCTCAGAACAAAAGAACTGTGCTTCCTAAACACACGGGCCATATCTAGTTCAACTCTGGTTAGGAAACTGAGAAGAACAGTAGCTCCTCTTCAGTCCAATACACTGTACTTTCAGGGAACAGACGCGTGTGCTATTTGCCTTGTGTAGGGCAATGGGAGTGTAATAGTGACTTTCCTTACCAGAAAACAACTCTTGTTCGTAGGACCAGAAACTGCATGTGATTCAACTCCATTTAGGACTGGGAAACAAACTCTAGCTCGCTTTACAAGAAACACACTCTGCTTTTGAGAAAAGAGCACTCTTCTACTCTGCTGTGTTTCCTATAGGGCCAGAACAGTGAGCTTGCTCAGAACATAAGAACTGTGCTTCCTACACACACGGGCCATATCTAGTTCAACTCTGCTTAGGAAACTGACAAGAACAGTAGCTCCTCATCAGTCCGATACACTGTACTTGTGGGGAACAGAAGCAAGTGATATTTGCACTGTGTATGGCTATTGGAGCACAATAGTGACTTGTCTTAACAGAAAACAACTCTTGCTTGTTGGACAAAAACTGCATGTGACTCAACTCCATTTAGGACTGGGAAACAAACGCTAGCTTGACTTCCAAGAAACACACTCTGCTTTTGAGAAAAGAGCACTCTTTTACTCTACTGTGTTTCCTATGTGTTCCGAACAGTGAGCTTGCTCAGAACAAAAAAACTGTGCTTCCTAAACACACGGCCATATCTAGTTCAATTCTGCTTAGGAACCTGACAAGAACAGTAGATCCTCTTCAGTCCAATACACTCTACTTGCTGGGAACAGACGCCAGTGCTATTTGTCCTGTGTATGTCAATGGCAGCGCAATAGTGACTCTTCTTACCAGAAAACAACTCTTGCTCGTAGGACCAGAAACTGCATGTGATTCAACTCCATTTAGGACTGGGAAACAAACTCTAGCTCGCTTTACAAGAAACACACTCTGCTTTTGAGAAAAGAGCACTCTTCTACTCTACTGTGTTTCGTATTGGGTCCGAACAGTGAGCCTGCTCAGAACAAAAGAACTGTGCTTCCTACATACACGACCATATCTAGTTCAGTTCTGCTTAGGAACCTGACAAGAACAGTAGATCCTCTTCAGTCCAATACACTGTACTTGCTGGGAACAGACGCCAGTGCTATTTGTCCTGTGTATGGCAATGGCAGCGCAATAGTGACACATCTTACCATAAAACAACTTTTGCTCGTAGGACCACAAACTGCATGTGATTCAACTCCATTTAGGACTGGGAAACAAAAGCTAGCTCACTTACAAAAACACACTCTGCTTTTGTGGAAAGAGCACTCTTTTATTCTACTGTGTTTCCTATAGGGCCAGAACAGTGAGCTTGCTCAGAACAAAAGTACTGTGCTTCCTACGCACGGGCCATATCTTGTTCAACTCTGCTTAGGAAACTGACAAGAACAGTAGCTCCTCTTCAGTCTGATACACTGTACTTGCTGGGAACAGACGCGAGTGCTATTTGCACTGTGTATGGCAATGGGAGCGCAATAGTGACTTTCCTTTCCAGAAAACAACTCTTGCTCGTAGGACCAGAAACTGCATGTGATTCAACTCCATTTAGGACTGGGCAACAAATGCTAGCTCACCTTACATGAAACACACTTTGCTTTTGAGAAAAGAGCACTCTTCTACTCTACTGTGTTTCCTATGTGTTCCGAACAGTGAGCTTGCTCAGAACAAAAAAACTGTGCTTCCTACACACACGGCCATATCTTGTTCAATTCTGCTTAGGAACCTGACAAGAACAGTAGCTCCTCTTCAGTCAGATACACTGTACTTGCTGGGAACAGATGCGAGTGCTATTTGCACTATGTATGGAAACGGGAGCGCAATAGTGACTTTCCTTCCCAGAAAACAACTCTTGCTCGTAGGACCAGAAACTGCATGTGATTCAACTCCACTTAGGACTGGGAAACAAATGCTAGCTCGCCTTCCATGAAACACACTCTGCTTTTGAGAAAAGAGCACTCTTATACTCTACTGTGCTTCCTATGGGATCCAAACAGTGAGCTTGCTCAGAACAAAAGAACTGTGCTTCCTAAACACACGGGCCATATCTAGTTCAACTCTGGTTAGGAAACTGAGAAGAACAGTAGCTCCTCTTCAGTCCAATACACTGTACTTTCGGGGAACAGACACGAGTGCTATTTGCCTTGTGTAGGGCAATGGGAGTGTAATAGTGACTTTCCTTACCAGAAAACAACTCTTGTTCGTAGGATCAGAAACTGGATGTGATTCAACTCCATTTAGGACTGGGAAACAAACTCTAGCTCGCTTTACAAGAAGCACACTCTGCTTTTGAGAAAAGAGCACTCTTCTACTCTACTGTGTTTCCTATAGGGCCAGAACAGTGAGCTTGCTCAGAACATAAGAACTGTGCTTCCTACACACACGGGCCATATCTAGTTCAACTCTGCTTAGGAAACTGACAAGAACAGTAGCTCCTCTTCAATCCGATACACTGTACTTGTGGGGAACAGAAGCGAGTGATATTTGCACTGTGTATGGCAATTGGAGCACAATAGTGACTTGTCTTAACAGAAAACAACTCTTGCTTGTTGGACAAAAAACTGCATGTGACTCAACTCCATTTAGGACTGGGAAACAAACGCTAGCTCGACTTCCAAGAAACACACTCTGCTTTTGAGAAAGGAGCACTCTTTTACTCTACTGTGTTTCCTATGTGTTCCGAACAGTGAGCTTGCTCAGAACAAAAAAACTGTGCTTCCTACACACACGGCCATATCTAGTTCAAGTCTGCTTAGGAACCTGACAAGAACAGTAGATCCTCTTCAGTCCAATACACTCTACTTGCTGGGAACAGACGCCAGTGCTATTTGTCCTGTGTATGTCAATGGCAGCGCAATAGTGACTCTTCTTACCAGAAAACAACTCTTGCTCGAAGGACCAGAAACTGCATGTGATTCAACTCCATTTAGGACTGAGAAACAAACTCTAGCTCGCTTTACAAGAAACACTCTCTGCTTTTCAGAAAAGTGCACTCTTCTACTCTACTGTGTTTCCTATAGGTCCAAAACAGTGAGCTTGCTCAGAGAAAAAGAAATGTGCTTCCTACACACACGGACCATATCTGGTTCAATTCTGCTTAGGAACCTGACAACAACAGTAGCTCCTCTTCAATCCAATACACTGTACTTGCTGGGAACAGATGCGAGTGCTATTTGCACTCTGTATGGCAATGGGAGCGCAATAGTGACTTTCCTTACCAGAAAACAACTCTTGCTCGTAGGACCAGAAACTGCATGTGATTCCACTCCATTTAGGACTGGGAAACAAATGCTAGCTCGCCTTACATGAAACACACTCTGCTTTAGAGAAAAGAGCACTCTTCTACTCTACTGTGCTTCCTATGGGGTCCGAACAGTGAGCTTGCTCAGAACAAAAGAACTGTAATTTCTACACACACGGGCCATATCTAGTTCAACTCTGTTTAGGAAACTGAGAAGAAAATTATCTCCTCTTCAGTCCAATACAATGCACTTGCGGGGAACAGACGCGAGTGCTGTTTGCACTGTGTATGGCAATTGGAGCACAATAGTGACTCCTCTTACCGGAAAACAACTCTTGCTCTTAGGACCAGAAACTGCATGTGACTGAACTCCATTTAGGAATGGGAAACAAACGCTAGCTCGCCTTACAAGAAACACACTCTGCTTTTGAGAAAAGAGCACTCTTCTACTCTACTGTGTTTCCTATTGGGTCCGAACAGTGAGCCTGCTCAGAACAAAAGAACTGTGCTTCCTACATACACGACCATATCTAGTTCAGTTCTGCTTAGGAACCTGACAAGAGCAGTAGATCCTCTTCAGTAAAATACACTGTACTTGCTGGGAAAATACAAGAGTGCTATTTGCCTTGTGTAGGGCAATGGGAGCATAATAGTGACTTTCCTTACCAGAAAACAACTCTTGTTCGTAGGATCAGAAACTGCATGTGATTCAACTCCACTTAGGACTGGGAAACAAACTCTAGCTCGCTTTACAAGAAACACACTTTGCTTTTGAGAAAAGAGCACTCTTCTACTCTACTGTGTTTCCTATAGGGCCAGAACAGTGAGCTTGCTCAGAACATAAGAACTGTGCTTCCTACACACACGGGCCATAACTAGTTCAACTCTGCTTAGGAAACTGACAAGAACAGTAGCTCCTCTTCAGTCCAATACACTGTACTTGTGGGGAACAGAAGCGAGTGATATTTGCACTGTGTATGGCAATTGGAGCACAATAGTGACTTGTCTTAACAGAAAACAACTCTTTCTTGTTGGACAAAAAACTGCATGTGACTCAACTCCATTTAGGACTGGGAAACAAACGCTACCTCGACTTCCAAGAAACACACTCTGCTTTTGAGAAAAGAGCACTCTTTTACTCTACTGTGTTTCCTATGTGTTCCGAACAGTGAGCTTGCTCAGAACAAAAAAACTGTGCTTCCTACACACACGGCCATATCTAGTTCAAGTCTGTTTAGGAACCTGACAAGAACAGTAGATCCTCTTCTGTCTAATACACTCTACTTGCTGAGAACAGACGCCAGTGCTATTTGTCCTGTGTATGTCAATGGCAGCGCAATAGTGACTCCTCTTACCAGAAAACAACTCTTGCTCGAAGGACCAGAAACTGCATGTGATTCAACTCCATTTAGGACTGGGAAACAAACTCTAGCTCGCTTTACAAGAAACACACTCTGCTTTTGAGAAAAGAGCACTCTTCTACTCTACAGTGATTCCTATAGGGCCAGAACAGTGAGCTTGCTCAGAAAAAAAGAACTGTGCTTCCTACACACGGACCATATCTAGTTCAACTCTGCTTAGGAAACTGAGAAGAACAGTAGCTCCTCTTCAGTCCAATACACTGTACTTTCTGGGAACAGACGGGAGGGCTATTTGCACTGTGTATGGCAATGGGAGCGCAATAGTGACTTTCTTTACCAGAAAACAACTCTTGCTCGTAGGAACAGAAACTGCATGTGATTCAACTCCATTTAGGACTAGGAAACAAACGCTAGCTCGCCTTACAAAAACACACTCTGCTTTTGAGAAAAGAGCACTCTTCTACTCTACTGTGTTTCCTATGGGGTCCGAACAGTGAGCTTGCTCAGAACAAAAGAACTGTGCTTCCTACAAACAAAGCCATATCTGTTCAATTCTGCTTAGGAACTGACAAGTACAGTAGATCCTCTTTAGTCCAATACTCTGTACGTGCTGGGAACAGACGCCAGTGATATTTGTCCTGTGTATGGCAATGGCAGCACAATAGTGACTCTTCTTACCATAAAACAACTCTTGCTCGTAGGACCAGAAACTGCATTGATTCAACTCCATTTAGGACTGGGAAACAAAAGCTAGCTCACCTTGCAGAAACACACTCTGCTTTAGAGAAAAGAGCACTCTTCTACTCTACTGTGTTTCCTATAGGGCCAGAACAGTGAGCTTGCTCAGAACAAAGAACTGTGCTTCCTACACACGGGCCATATGTAGTTCAAATCTGCTTAGGAAACTGACAAGAACAGTAGCTCCTCTTCACTGTGATACACTGTACTTGCTGGGAACAGACGCGAGTGCTATTTGCACTGTGTATGGCAATGGGAGCGCAATAGTGACTTTCCTTTCCAGAAAACAATTCTTGCTCGTATTTAGAAACTGCATGTGATTCAACTCCATTTAGGACTGGGAAACAAATGCTAGCTTGCCTTACATGAAACACACTCTGCTTTTGAGAAAAGAGCACTCTTCTACTCTACTGTGTTTCCTATGTGTTCCGAACAGTGAGCTTGCTCAGAACAAAAAAACTGTGCTTCCTACACACACGGCCATATCTAGTTCAATTCTGCTTAGGAACCTGACAAGAACAGTAGCTCCTCTTCCGTCCGATACACTGTACTTGCTGGGAACAGATGCGAGTGCTATTTGCACTGTGTATGGAAATGGGAGCGCAATAGTGACTTTCCTTACCAGAAAACAACTCTTGCTCGTAGGACCATAAACTGCATGTGATTCAACTCCATTTAGGACTGGGAAACAAATGCTAGCTCGCCTTCCATGACACACTCTGCTTTTGAGAAAAGAGCACTCTTCTACTCTACTGTGTTTCCTAAGGGGTCCGAACAGTGAGCTTGCTCAGAACAAAAGAACTGTGCTTCCTACACACACGGGCCATATCTAGTTCAACTCTGCTTTGGAAACTCACAAGAACACTAGCTCCTCTTCAGTACAATACACTGTACTTTCGGGGAACAGACGCGAGGGCTATTTGCACAGTGTATGGCAATTGGAGCACATTAGTGTCTTGTCTTACCAGAAAACAACTCTTGCTCGTAGGACAAACAACTGCATGTGACTCAACTCCATTTAGGACTGGGAAACAAACGCTAGCTCGACTTCCAAGAAACACACTCTGCTTTTGAGAAAAGAGCACTCTTCTACTCTACTGTGTTTCCTATGTGTTCCGAACAGTGAGCTTGCTCAGAACAAAAAAACTGTGCTTCCTACACACACGGCCATATCTAGTTCAATTCTGCTTAGGAACCTGACAAGAACAATAGATCCTCTTCAGTCCATTACCCTGTACTTGCTGGGAACAGACGCCAGTGCTATTTGTCCTGTGTAAGGCAGTGGCAGAGCAATAGTGACTCTTGTTACCATAAAGCAACTCTTGCTCTTAGGACTAGAAACTGCATGTGATTCAACTCCATTTAGGACTGGGAAATAAACGCTAGCTCGCCTTACAAGAAACACACTCTGCTTTAGAGAAAAGAGCACTCTTCTACTCTACTGTGTTTCCTATAGGGCCAGAACAGTGAGCTTGCTCAGAACAAAAGAACTGTGCTTCCTACACAGAGCCATAACTAGTTCAACTCTGCTTAGGAAACTGACAAGAACAGTAGCTCCTCTTCAGTCCGATACACTGTACTTGTGGGGAACAGAAGCGAGTGATATTTGCACTGTGTATGGCAATTGGAGCACAATAGTGACTTGTCTTAACAGAAAACAACTCTTGCTTGTTGGACAAAAAACTGCATGTCACTCAACTCCATTTAGGACTGTTAAACAAACGCTACCTCGACTTCCAAGAAACACACTCTGCTTTTGAGAAAAGAGCACTCTTCTACTCTACTGTGTTTCCTATGTGTTCCGAACAGTGAGCTTGCTCAGAACAAAAAAACTGTGCTTCCTACACACACGGCCATATCTAGTTCAAGTCTGTTTAGGAACCTTACAAGAACAGTAGCTCCTCTTCTGTCCAATACACTCTACTTGCTGAGAACAGACGCCAGTGCAATTTTTCCTGTGTATGTCAATGGCAGCGCAATAGTGACTCTTCTTACCAGAAAACAACTCTTGCTCGAAGGACCAGAAACTGCATGTGATTCAACTGTATTTAGGACTGGAAAACAAACTCTAGCTCGCTTTACAAGAAACACACTCTGCTTTAGAGAAAAGAGCACTCTTCTACTCTACTGTGTTTCTTATAGGGCCAGAACAGTGAGCTTGCTCAGAAAAAAAGAACTATGCTTCCTACACACACGGACCATATCTAGTTCAACTCTGCTTAGGAAACTGAGAAGAACAGTAGCTCCTCTTCAGTCCAATACACTGTACTTGCTGGGAATAGACAGGAGGGCTATTTGCACTGTGTATGGCATTGGGAGCGCAATAGTGACGTTCCTTACCAGAAAACAACTCTTGCTCGTAGGACCAGAAACTGCATGTGATTCCACTCCATTTAGGACTGGGAAACAAATGCTAGCTCGCCTTACAAAAACGCACTCTGCTTTAGAGAAAAGAGCACTCTTCTACTCTACTGTGTTTCCTATGGGGTCCAAACAGTGAGCTTGCTCAGAACAAAAGAACTGTGCTTCCTACACACACGGACCATATCTAGTTCAACTCTGCTTAGGAAACTGACAAGAACAGTAGCTCCTATTCAGTCCAATACACTGTACTTGCTGCGAAAAGACGCGAGTGCTATTTGCCTTGTGTAGGGCAATGGGAGCGCAATAGTGACTTTCCCTACCAGAAAACAACTCTTGCTCGTAGGACCAGAAACTGCATGTGATTCAACTCCATTTAGGACTAGGAAACAAACGCTAGCTCGCCTTACAAAAACACACTCTGCTTTTGAGAAAAGAGCACTCTTCTACTCTACTGTGTTTCCTATGGTGTCCGAAGAGTGAGCTTGCTCAGAACAAAAGAACTGTGCTTCCTACACACATGGCCATATCTGTTCAATTCTGCTTAGGAACCTGACAAGTACAGTAGATCCTCTTCAGTCCAATACTCTGTATGTGCTGGGAACAGACGCCAGTGCTATTTGTCCTGTGTATGGCAATGGCAGCACAATAGTGACTCTTCTTACCATAAAACAACTCTTGCTCGTAGGACCAGAAACTGTATTGATTCAACTCCATTTAGGACTGGGAAACAAAAGCTAGCTCACCTTGCAGAAACACACTCTGCTTTAGAGAAAAGAGCACTCTTCTACTCTACTGTGTTTCCTATAGGGCCAGAACAGTGAGCTTGCTCAGAACAAAGAACTGTGCTTCCTACACACGGGCCATATCTAGTTCAACTCTGCTTAGGAAACTGACAAGAACAGTAGCTCCTCTTCAGTCTGATACACTGTACTTGCTGGGAACAGACGCGAGTGCTATTTGCACTGTGTATGGCAATGGGAGCGCAATAGTGACTTTCCTTTCCAGAAAACAATTCTTGCTCATAGTTTAGAAACTGCATGTGATTCAACTCCTTTTAGGACTGGGAAACAAATGCTAGCTCGCCTTACTTGAAACACACTCTGCTTTTGAGAAAAGAGAACTCTTCTACTCTACTGTGTTTCCTAAGGGGTCCGAACAGTGAGCTTGCTCAGAACAAAAGAACCGTGCTTCCTACACACACGGGCCATATCTAGTTCAACTCTGCTTAGGAAACTCACAAGAACACTAGCTCCTCTTCAGTCCAATACACTGTACTTTCGGGGAACAGACGCGAGTGCTATTTGCACTGTGTATGGCAATTGGAGCACAATAGTGTCTTGTCTTACCAGAAACAACTCTTGCTCGTAGGACAAAAAACTACATGTGACTCAACTCCATTTAGGAATGGGAAAAAAACGCTAGCTCGACTTCCAAGAAACACACTCTGCTTTTGAGAAAAGAGCACTCTTCTACTCTACTGTGTTTCCTATGTGTTCCGAACAGTGAGCTTGCTCAGAACAAAAAAACTGTGCTTCCTACACACACGGCCATATCTAGTTCAATTCTGCTTAGGAACCTGACAAGAACAGTAGATTCTCTTCAGTCCATTACCTGTACTTGCTGGGAACAGACGCCAGTGCTATTTGTCCTGTGTATGGCAATGGCAGAGCAATAGTGACTCTTGTTACCATAAAACAACTCTTGCTCGTAAGACTAGAAACTGCATGTGATTCAACTCCATTTAGGACTGGGAAACAAACGCTATCTCGCCTTACAATAAACACACTCTGCTTTAGAGAAAAGAGCACTCATCTACTCTACTGTGTTTCCTATAGGGCCAGAACAGTGAGCTTTCTCAGAACAAAGGAACTGTGCTTCCTACACAGAGCCATAACTAGTTCAACTCTGCTTAGGAAACTGACAAGAACAGTAGCTCCTCTTCTTTCCAATACACTGTACTTGCTGGGAACAGACGGGAGGGCTATTTGCACTGTGGATGGCAATGAAAGCAAAATAGTGACTTTCCTTACCAGAAAACAGCTCTTGTTCATAGGACCAGAAACTGCATGTGATTCAACTCCATTTAGGACTGGGAAACAAATGCTAGCTCACCTTACATGAAACACACTCTGCTTTTGAGTAAAGAGCACTCTACTACTCTACTGTGTTTCCTATGAGGTCCGAACAGTGAGCTTGCTCAGAACAAAAGAACTATGCTTCCTACACACACGGGCCATATCTAGTTCAACTCTGCTTAGGAAACTGACAAGAACAGTAGCTCCTCTTCAGTCCAATACACTGTACTTGCTGGCAACAGGCACATGTGCTATTTGAACTGTGTATGGCAATGGGAGCGCAATAGTGACTTTCCTTACCAGAAAACAACTCTTGCTCGTAGGACTAGAAACTGCATGTGATTCCACTCCATTTAGGACTGGGAAACAAATGCTAGCTCGCCTTACAAGAAACACACTCTGCTTTAGAGAAAATAGCACTCTTCTACTCTACTGTGTTTCCTAAGGGGTCCAAACACTGAGCTTGCTCAGAACAAAAGAACTGTGCTTAATACACACACGGACCACATCTAGTTCAACTCTGCTTAGGAAACTGACAAGAACAGTAGCTCCTATTCAGTCCAATACACTGTACTTGCTGGGAAAAGACGCGAGTGCTATTTGCCTTGTGTAGGGCAATAGGAGCACAATAGTGACTTTCCTTACCAGAAAACAACTCTTGTTCGTAGGACCAGAAACTGCATGTGATTCAACTCCATTTAGGACTGGGAAACAAACTCTAGCTCGCTTTACAAGAAACACACTCTGCTTTTGAGAAAAGAGCACTCTTCTACTCTACTGTGTTTCCTATGGGTTCCAAACAGTGAGCGTGCTCAGAACAAAAGAACTGTGCTTCCTACACACACGGACCATATCTAGTTCAACTCTGCTTAGGAAACTGACAAGAACAGTAGCTCCTCTTCAGTCAGATACACTGTACTTGCTGGGAACAGACGCGAGTGCTATTTGCACTGAGGATGGCAATGGGAGCAAAATAGTGACTTTTCTTACCAGAAAACAGCTCTTGCTCGTAGGACCGGAAACTGCCTGTGATTCAACTCCATTTAGGACTGGGAAACAAACGCTAGCTCGCTTTACAAGAAACACACTCTGCTTTTGAGTAAAGAGCACTCTTCTACTCTACTGTGTTTCCTATAGGGCCAGAACAGTGAGCTTGCTCAGAACAAAAGAACTGTGCTTCCTACACACACGGGCCATATCTAGTTCAACTCTGCTTAGGAATCTGACAAGAACAGTAACTCCTCTTCAGTCCAATACACTGTACTTGCTGTGAACAGACGCATGTGCTATTTGCACTGTGTATGGCAATGGGAGCGCAATAGTGACTTTCCTTACCAGAAAACAACTCTTGCTCGTAGGACTAGAAACTCAATGTGATTCCACTCCATTTAGGACTGGGAAACAAATGCTAGCTCGCCTTACAAGGAACACACTCTGCTTTAGAGAAAATAGCACTCTTCTACTCTACTGTGTTTCCTATGGGGTCTAAACAGTGAGCTTGCTCAGAACAAAAGAACTGTGCTTAATACACACACGGACCACATCAAGTTCAACTCTGCTAAGGAAACTGACAAGAACAGTAGCTCCTATTCAGTCCAATACACTGTACTTGCTGGGAAAAGACGCGAGTGCTATTTGCCTTGTGTTGGGCAATGGGAGCGTAATAGTGACTTTCCTTACCAGAAAACAACTCTTGTTCCTAGGACCAGAAACTGCATGTGATTCAAATCCATTTAAGACTGGGAAACAAACTCTAGCTCGCTTTACAAGAAACACACTCTTCTTTTGAGAAAAGAGCACTCTTCTACTCTACTGTGTTTCCTATAGGGTCAGAACAGTAAGCTTTCTCAGAACAAAAGAACTGTGCTTCCTACACACACGGGCCATATCTAGTTCAACTCTGCTTAGGAAACTGACAAGAACAGTAGCTCCTCTTCAGTCCGATACACTGTACTTGTGGGGAACAGAAGCGAGTGATATTTGCACTGTTTATGGCAATTGGAGCACAATAGTGACTTGTCTTGACAGAAAACAACTCTTGCTTGTTGGACAAAAAACTGCATGTGACTCAACTCCATTTAGGACTGGGAAACAAACGCTAGCTCGACTTCCAAGAAACACACTCTGCTTTTGAGAAAAGAGCACTCTTCTACTCTACTGTGTTACCTATGTGTTTCGAACAGTGAGCTTGCTCAGAACAAAAAAACTGTGCTTCCTACACACACGGCCATACCTAGTTCAAGTCTGCTTAGGAACCTGACAAGAACAGTAGATCCTCTTCAGTCCAATACACTCTACTTGCTGGGAACAGACGCCAGTGCTATTTGTCCTGTGTATGTCAATGGCAGCGCAATAGTGACTCTTCTTACCAGAAAACAACTCATGCTCGTAGGACCAGAAACTGCATGTGATTCAACTCCATTTAGGACTGGGAAACAAACTCTAGCTCGCTTTACAAGAAACACACTCTGCTTTTGAGAAAAGAGCACTCTTCTACTCTACTGTGTTTCCTATAGGGCCAGAACAGTGAGCTTTCTCAGAACAAAGGAACTGTGCTTCCTACACAGAGCCATAACTAGTTCAACTCTGCTTAGGAAACTGACAAGAACAGTAGCTCCTCTTCTTTCCAATACACTGTACTTGCTGGGAACAGACGGGAGGGCTATTTGCACTGTGGATGGCAATGGGAGCAAAATAGTGACTTTCCTTACCAGAAAACAGCTCTTGTTCATAGGACCAGAAACTGCATGTGATTCAACTCCATTTAGGACTGGGAAACAAATGCTAGCTCACCTTACATGAAACACACTCTGCTTTTGAGTAAAGAGCACTCTACTACTCTACTGTGTTTCCTATGAGGTCCGAACAGTGAGCTTGCTCAGAACAAAAGAACTATGCTTCCTACACACAGGGGCCATATCTAGTTCAACTCTGCTTAGGAAACTGACAAGAACAGTAGCTCCTCTTCAGTCCAATACACTGTACTTGCTGGCAACAGGCACATGTGCTATTTGAACTGTGTATGGCAATGGGAGCGCAATAGTGACTTTCCTTACCAGAAAACAACTCTTGCTCGTAGGACTAGAAACTGCATGTGATTCCACTCCATTTAGGACTGGGAAACAAATGCTAGCTCGCCTTACAAGAAACACACTCTGCTTTAGAGAAAATAGCACTCTTCTACTCTACTGTGTTTCCTAAGGGGTCCAAACACTGAGCTTGCTCAGAACAAAAGAACTGTGCTTAATACACACACGGACCACATCTAGTTCAACTCTGCTTAGGAAACTGACAAGAACAGTAGCTCCTATTCAGTCCAATACACTGTACTTGCTGGGAAAAGACGCGAGTGCTATTTGCCTTGTGTAGGGCAATAGGAGCACAATAGTGACTTTCCTTACCAGAAAACAACTCTTGTTCGTAGGACCAGAAACTGCATGTGATTCAACTCCATTTAGGACTGGGAAACAAACTCTAGCTCGCTTTACAAGAAACACACTCTGCTTTTGAGAAAAGAGCACTCTTCTACTCTACTGTGTTTCCTATGGGTTCCAAACAGTGAGCGTGCTCAGAACAAAAGAACTGTGCTTCCTACACACACGGACCATATCTAGTTCAACTCTGCTTAGGAAACTGACAAGAACAGTAGCTCCTCTTCAGTCAGATACACTGTACTTGCTGGGAACAGACGCGAGTGCTATTTGCACTGTGGATGGCAATGGGAGCAAAATAGTGACTTTTCTTACCAGAAAACAGCTCTTGCTCGTAGGACCGGAAACTGCCTGTGATTCAACTCCATTTAGGACTGGGAAACAAATGCTAGCTCGCCTTACATGAAACACACTCTGCTTTTGAGTAAAGAGCACTCTTCTACTCTACTGTGTTTCCTATAGGGCCAGAACAGTGAGCTTGCTCAGAACAAAAGAACTGTGCTTCCTACACACACGGGCCATATCTAGTTCAACTCTGCTTAGGAATCTGACAAGAACAGTAACTCCTCTTCAGTCCAATACACTGTACTTGCTGTGAACAGACGCATGTGCTATTTGCACTGTGTATGGCAATGGGAGCGCAATAGTGACTTTCCTTACCAGAAAACAACTCTTGCTCGTAGGACTAGAAACTCAATGTGATTCCACTCCATTTAGGACTGGGAAACAAATGCTAGCTCGCCTTACAAGAAACACACTCTGCTTTAGAGAAAATAGCACTCTTCTACTCTACTGTGTTTCCTATGGGGTCTAAACAGTGAGCTTGCTCAGAACAAAAGAACTGTGCTTAATACACACACGGACCACATCAAGTTCAACTCTGCTAAGGAAACTGACAAGAACAGTAGCTCCTATTCAGTCCAATACACTGTACTTGCTGGGAAAAGACGCGAGTGCTATTTGCCTTGTGTTGGGCAATGGGAGCGTAATAGTGACTTTCCTTACCAGAAAACAACTCTTGTTCCTAGGACCAGAAACTGCATGTGATTCAAATCCATTTAAGACTGGGAAACAAACTCTAGCTCGCTTTACAAGAAACACACTCTTCTTTTGAGAAAAGAGCACTCTTCTACTCTACTGTGTTTCCTATAGGGTCAGAACAGTAAGCTTTCTCAGAACAAAAGAACTGTGCTTCCTACACACACGGGCCATATCTAGTTCAACTCTGCTTAGGAAACTGACAAGAACAGTAGCTCCTCTTCAGTCCGATACACTGTACTTGTGGGGAACAGAAGCGAGTGATATTTGCACTGTTTATGGCAATTGGAGCACAATAGTGACTTGTCTTGACAGAAAACAACTCTTGCTTGTTGGACAAAAAACTGCATGTGACTCAACTCCATTTAGGACTGGGAAACAAACGCTAGCTCGACTTCCAAGAAACACACTCTGCTTTTGAGAAAAGAGCACTCTTCTACTCTACTGTGTTACCTATGTGTTTCGAACAGTGAGCTTGCTCAGAACAAAAAAACTGTGCTTCCTACACACACGGCCATACCTAGTTCAAGTCTGCTTAGGAACCTGACAAGAACAGTAGATCCTCTTCAGTCCAATACACTCTACTTGCTGGGAACAGACGCCAGTGCTATTTGTCCTGTGTATGTCAATGGCAGCGCAATAGTGACTCTTCTTACCAGAAAACAACTCATGCTCGTAGGACCAGAAACTGCATGTGATTCAACTCCATTTAGGACTGGGAAACAAACTCTAGCTCGCTTTACAAGAAACACACTCTGCTTTTGAGAAAAGAGCACTCTTCTACTCTACTGTGTTTCCTATAGGGACAGAACAGTGAGCTTGCTCAGAGAAAAAGAACTGTGCTTCCTACACACGGGCCATATCTAGTTCAACTCTGCTTAGGAAACTGACAAGAACAGTAGCTCCTCTTCAGTCCAATACACTGTACTTGCTGGGAACAGACGGGAGGGCTATTTGCACTGTCTATGGCAATGGGAGCGCAATAGTGACTTTCCTTACCAGAAAACAACTCTTGCTCGTAGGACCAGAAACTGCATGTGATTCCACTCCATTTAGGACTGGGAAACAAATGCTAGCTCGCCTTACAAAAACACACTCTGCTTTAGAGAAAAGAGCACTCTTCTACTCTACTGTGTTTCCTATAGGGTCCAAACAGTGAGCTTGCTCAGAACAAAAGAACTGTGCTTCCTACACACGGGCCATATCTAGTTCAACTCTGCTTAGGAAACTGACAAGAACAGTAGCTCCTATTCAGTCCAATACACTGTACTTGCTGGGAAAAGACGCGAGTGCTATTTGCCTTGTGTAGGGCAATGGGAGCGCAACAGTGACTTTCCTTGCCAGAAAACAACTCTTGCTCGTAGGACCAGAAACTGCATGTGATTCAACTCCATTTAGTACTAGGAAACAAACGCTAGCTCGCCTTACAAAAACACACTCTGCTTTAGAGAAAAGAGCACTCTTCTACTCTACTGTGTTTCCTATAGGGCCAGAACAGTGAGCTTGCTCAGAACAAAGAACTGTGCTTCCTACACACACGGGCCATATCTAGTTCAACTCTGCTTAGGAAACTGACAAGAACAGTAGATCCTCTTCAGTCCGATACACTGTACTTGCTGGGAACAGACGCGAGTGCTATTTGCACTGTGTATGGCAATGGGAGCGCAATCGTGACTTTCCTTTCCAGAAAACAACTCTTGTTCGTAGGACCAGAAACGGCATGTGATTCAACTCCATTTAGGACTGGGAAACAAATGCTAGCTCGCCTTACATGAAACACACTCTGCTTTTGAGAAAAGAGCACCCTTCTACTCTACTGTGTTTCCTATGGGGTCCGAACAGTGAGCTTGCTAAGAACAAAAGAACTGTGCTTCCTAAACACACGGGGCATATCTAGTTCAACTCTGCTTAGGAAACTGACAAGAACAGTAGCTCCTCTTCAGTCCAATACACTGTGCTTGCTGGCATCAGGCACATGTGCTATTTGAACTGTGTATGGCAATGGGAGCGCAATAGTGACTTTCCTTACCAGAAAACAACTCTTGCTCGTAGGACTAGAAACTCAATGTGATTCCACTCCATTTAGGACTGGTAAACAAATGCTAGCTCGCCTTACAAGAAACACACTCTGCTTTAGAGAAAATAGCACTCTTCTACTCTACTGTGTTTCCTATGGGATCCAAACAGTGAGGTTGCTCAGAACAAAAGAACTGTGCTTAATACACACACGGACCACATCTAGTTCAACTCTGCTTAGGAAACTGACAAGAACAGTAGCTCCTATACAGTCCAATACACTGTACTTGCTGGGAACAGACGGGAGGGCTATTTGCACTGTGGATGGCAATGGGAGCGCAATAGTGACTTTCCTTACCAGAAAACAAATATTGTTCGTAGGACCAGAAACTGCATGTGATTCAACTCCATTTAGGACTGGGAAACAAACTCTAGCTCGCTTTACAAGAAACACACTCTGCTTTTGAGAAAAGAGCACTCTTCTACTCTACTGTGTTTCCTATAGGGCCAGAACAGTGAGCTTGCTCAGAACATAAGAACTGTGCTTCCTACACACACGGGGCATATCTAGTTCAAGTCTGCTTAGGAACCTGACAAGAACAGTAGATCCTCTTCAGTCCAATACACTGTACTTGCTGGGAACAGACGCCAGTGCTATTTGTCCTGTGTATGGCAATGGCAGCGCAAGAGTCACTACAAATCTTGCTCGTAGGACCAGAAACTGCATGTGATTCAACTCCATTTAGGACTGGGAAACAAACTCTAGCTCGCTTTACAAGAAACACACTCTTCTTTTGAGAAAAGAGCACTCTTCTACTCTTCTGTGTTTCCTATGGTGCCAGAACAGTGAGCTTGCTCAGAAAAAAAGAACTGTGCTTCCTACACACACGGGCCATATCTAGTTCAACTCTGCTTAGGAAACGGAGAACAGTAGCTCCTCTTCAGTCCAATACACTGTACTTGCTGGGAACAGACGGGAGGGCTATTTGCACTGTGTATGGCATTGGGAGCGCAATAGTGACTTTCTTTACCAGAAAAGAACTCTTGCTCGTAGGACCAGAAACTGCATGTGATTCCACTCCATTTAGGACTGGGAAACAAACGCTAGCTCGCCTTACAAGAAACACACTCTGCTTTAGAGAAAAGAGCACTCTTCTACTCTACTGTGTTTCCTATGGGGTCCAAACAGTGAGCTTGCTCAGAACAAAAGAACTGTGCTTCCTACACACACGGACCATATCTAGTTCAACTCTGCTTAGGAAACTGACAAGAACAGTAGCTCCTATTCAGTCCAATACACTGTACTTGCTGGGAACAGACGCGAGTGCTATTTGCCTTGAGTAGGGCAATGGGAGCGCAATAGTGACTTGTCTTACCAGAAAACAACTCTTGCTCATAGGACAAAAAACTGCATGTGACTCAACTCCATTTAGGACTGGGAAACAAACGCTAGCTCGACTTCCAAGAAACACACTCTGCTTTTGAGAAAAGAGCACTCTTCTACTCTACTGTGTTTCCTATGTGTTCCGAACAGTGAGCTTGCTTAGAACAAAAAAACTGTGCTTCCTACACACACGGCCATATCTAGTTCAATTCTGCTTAGGAACCTGACAAGAACAGTAGATCCTCTTCAGTCCATTACTGTACTTGCTGGGAACAGCCGCCAGTGCTATTTGTCCTGTGTATGGCAATGGCAGAGCAATAGTGACTCTTGTTACCATAAAACATCTCTTGCTCGTAAGACTAGAAACTGCATGTGATTCAACTCCATTTAGGACTGGGAAACAAACGCTACCTCGACTTCCAAGAAACACACTCTGCTTTTGAGAAAACAGCACTCTTCTACTCTACTGTGTTTCCTATGTGTTCCGAACAGTGAGCTTGCTCAGAACAAAAAAACTGTGCTTCCTACACACACGGCCATATCTAGTTCAAGTCTGTTTAGGAACCTGACAAGAACAGTAGATCCTCTTCTGTCCAATACACTCTACTTGCTGAGAACAGACGCCAGTGCTATTTGTCCTGTGTATGTCAATGGCAGCGCAATAGTGACTCTTCTTACCAGAAAACAACTCTTGCTCGTAGGACCAGAAACTGCATGTGATTCAACTCCATTTAGGACTGGGAAACAAATGCTAGCTCGCCTTACAAAAAAAAACTCTGCTTTAGAGAAAAGAGCACTCTTCTACTCTACTGTGTTTCCTATGGGGTCCAGACAGTGAGCTTGCTCAGAACAAAAGAACTGTGCTTCCTACACACACGGACCATATCTAGTTCAACTCTGCTAAGAAACTGACAAGAACAGTAGATCCTTTTCAGTCTGATACACTGTACGTGCTGGGAACAGACGCGAGAGCTATTTGCACTGTGTATGGCAATGGGAGCGCAATAGTGACTTTCCTTTCCAGAAAACAATTCTTGCTCGTAGTTTAGAAACTGCATGTGATTCAACTCCATTTAGGACTGGGAAACAAATGCTAGCTCGCCTTACATAAACACACTCTGCTTTTGAGAAAAGAGCACTCTTCTACTCTACTGTGTTTCCTAAGGGGTCCGAACAGTGAGCTTGCTCAGAACAAAAGAACTGTGCTTCCTACACACACGGCCATATCTAGTTCAATTCTGCTTAGGAACCTGACAAGAACAGTAGATCCTCTTCAGTCCATTATCCTGTACTTGCTGGGAACAGACACCAGTGCTATTTGTCCTGTGTATGGCAATGGCAGAGCAATAGTGACTCTTGTTACCATAAAACAACTCTTGCTCGTAAGACTAGAAACTGCATGTGATTCAACTCCATTTAGGACTGGGAAACAAACGCTAGCTCGCCTTACATGAAACACACTCTGCTTTAGAGAAAAGAGCACTCTTCTACTCTACTGTGTTTCCTATAGGGCCAGAACAGTGAGCTTGCTCAGAACAAAAGAACTGTGCTTCCTACACAGAGCCGTAACTAGTTCAACTCTGCTTAGGAAACTGACAAGAACAGTAGCTCCTCTTCCGTCCAATACACTGTACTTGCTGGGAACAGACGGGAGGGCTATTTGCACTGTGGATGGCAATGGGAGCAAAATAGTGACTTTCCTTACCAGAAAACAGCTCTTGTTCGTAGGACCAGAAACTGCATGTGATTCAACTCCCCTTAGGACTGGGAAACAAATGCTAGCTCACCTTACATGAAACTCACTCTGCTTTTGAATAAAGAGCACTCTACTACTCTACTGTGTTTCCTATGAGGTCCGAACAGTGAGCTTGCTCAGAACAAAAGAACTGTGCTTCCTACACACAGGGGCCATATCTAGTTCAACTCTGCTTAGGAAACTGACAAGAACAGTAGCTCCTATTCAGTCCAATACACTGTACTTGCTGGGAAAAGACGCGAGTGCTTTTTGCCTTGTGTAGGGCAATGGGAGCGCAATAGTGACTTTCCTTACCAGAAAACAACTCTTGTTTGTAGGACCAGAAACTGCATGTGAATCAACTCCATTTAGGACTGGGAAACAAACTCTAGCTCGCTTTACAAGAAACACACTCTGCTTTTGAGAAAAGAGCACTCTTCTACTCTACTGTGTTTCCTATGGGTTCCAAACAGTGAGCGTGCTCAGAACAAAAGAACTGTGCTTCCTACACACACGGACCATATCTAGTTCAACTCTGCTTAGGAAACTGACAAGAACAGTAGCTCCTCTTCAGTCAGATACACTGTACTTGCTGGGAACAGACGCGAGTGCTATTTGCACTGTGGATTGCAATGGGAGCAAAATAGTGACTTTTCTTACCAGAAAACAGCTCTTGCTCGTAGGACCGGAAACTGCCTGTGATTCAACTCCATTTAGGACTGGGAAACAAACGCTAGCTCGCTTTACAAGAAACACACTCTGCTTTTGAGGAAAGAGCACTCTTCTACTCTCATGTGTTTCCTATAGGGACAGAAGAGTGAGCTTGCTCAGAGAAAAAGAACTGGGCTTCCTACACACGGGCCATATCTAGTTCAACTCTGCTTAGGAAACTGACAAGAACAGTAGCTCCTATTCAGTCCAATACACTGTACTTGCTGGGAACAGACGGGAGGGCTATTTGCACTGTGTATGGCAATGGGATTGCAATAGTGACTTTCCTTACCAGAAAACAACTCTTGCTCGTAGGACCAGAAACTGCATGTGATTCAACTCCATTTAGGACTAGGAAACAAACGCTAGCTCGCCTTACAAAAATACACTCTGCTTTAGAGAAAAGAGCACTCTTCTACTCTACTGTGTTTCCTATAGGTCCAGAACAGTGAGCTTGCTCAGAACAAAGAACTGTGCTTCCTACACACGGGCCATATCTAGTTTAACTCTGCTTAGGAAACTGACAAGAACAGTAGATCCTCTTCAGTCAGATACACTGTACTTGCTGGCATCAGGCACATGTGCTATTTGAACTGTGTATGGCAATGGGAGCGCAATAGTTTCTTTCCTTACCAGAAAACAACTCTTGCTCGTAGGACTAGAAACTGCATGTGATTCCACTCCATTTAGGACTGGGAAACAAATGCTAGCTCGCCTTACAAGAAACACACTCTGCTTTAGAGAAAATAGCACTCTTCTACTCTTCTGTGTTTCCTTTAGGGCCAGAACAGTGAGCTTGCTCAGAAAAAAAGAACTGTGCTTCCTACACACACGGGCCATATCTAGTTCAAGTCTGCTTAGGAACCTGACAAGAACAGTAGATCCTCTTCAGTCCAATACACTGTACTTGCTGGGAACAGACGCCAGTGCTATTTGTCCTGTGTATGGCAATGGCCGCGCAATAGTGACTCTTCTTACCAGAAAACAACTCTTGCTCGTAGGACCAGAAACTGCATGTGAGTCAACTCCATTTAGGACTGGGAAACAAACTCTAGCTCGCTTTACAAGAAACACACTCTGCTTTTGAGAAAAGAGCTCTCTTCTACTCTTCTGTTTTTCCTATAGGGCCAGAACAGTGATCTTGCTCAGAAAAAAAGAACTGTGCTTACTACACACACGGGCCATATCTAGTTCAACTCTGTTTAAGAAACTAAGAACAGTAGCTCCTCTTCAGTCCAATACACTGTACTTGCTGGGAACAGACGGGAGGGCTATTTGCACTGTGTATGGCAATGAAAGCGCAATAGTGACTTTCTTTACCAGAAAACAACTCTTGCTCGTAGGAACACAAACTGCATGTGATTCCACTCCATTTAGGAATGGGAAACAAACGCTAGCTCGCCTTACAAGAAACACACTCTGCTTTTGAGAAAAAAGCACTCTTCTGCTCTACTGTGTTTCCTATGGGGTTCGAACAGTGAGCTTGCTCAGAACAAAAAAACTGTGCTTCCTACACACACGGCCATATCTAGTTCAAGTCTGCTTAGGAACCTGACAAGAACAGTAGATCAACTTCAGCCCAATACACTGTACTTGCTGCGAACAGATGCCAGAGCTATTTGTCCTGTGTATGGCAATGGCAGTGCAATAGTGACTCTTCTTACCATAAAACAACGCTTGCTCGTAGTACCAGAAACTGCATGGGATTCAACTCCATTTAGGACTGCGAAACAAACGCTAGCACGCCTTACAAGAAATACACTCTGCTTTAGAGAAAAGAGCACTCTTCTACTCTACTGTGTTTCCTATAGGGCCAGAACAGTGAGCTTGCTCAGAACATAAGAACTGTGCTTCCTACACACACAGCCATATCTAGTTCAATTCTGCTTAGGAACCTGAATGATCAGGAGATCCTCTTCAGTCCAATACACTGTACTTGCTGGGTAGAGACGCCAGTGCTATTTGTACTGTGTATGGCAATGGCAGCGCAATAGTGACTCTTCTTACCATAAAACAACTCTTGCTCGTAGGACTAGAAACTGCATGTAATTCAACTCCATTTAGGACTGGGAAACAAACTCTAGCTTGCCTTACAAGAAACACACTCTGCTTTAGAAAAAAGAGCACTCTTCTACTCTACTGTGTTTCCTATAGGGCCAGAACAGTGAGCTTGCTCAGAACAAAAGAACTGTGCTTCCTACACACGGGCCATAACTAGTTCAACTCTGCTTAGAAAACTGACAAGAACAGTAGCTCCTCTTCAGTCCGATACACTGTACTTGCTGGGAACAGACGCGAGTGCTATTTACACTGTGTATGACAATTGGAACCCAATAGTGTCCTGTCTTACCAGAAAACAACTCTTGCTGGTAGGACCAGAAATTGCATGTGATTCAACTCCATTTAGGACTGGGAAACAAAAGCTAGCTCACCTTACAAGAAACAAACTCTGCTTTAGAGAAAAGAGCACTCTTCTACTCTACTGTGTTTCCTATTGGGCCAGAACAGTGAGCTTGCTCAGAACAAAAGAAATGTGCTTCCTACACACACGGGCCATATCTAGTTCAACTCTGCTTAGGAAACTGACAAGAACAGTAGCTCCTCTTCAGTCCAATACACTGAATTTGCGGGGAACATACGCGTGTGCTATTTGCACTGGTTATGGCAATTGGAGCACTATAGTGACTTGTCTTACCAGAAACAACTCTTGCTCCTGGGACAAAAATGCATGTGACTCAACTCCATTTAGGACTGGGAAACAAACGCTAGCTCGACTTCCAAGAAACACACTCTGCTTTTGAGAAAAGAGCACTCTTCTACTCTACTGTGTTTCCTGTGTGTTCCGAACAGTGACCTTGCTCAGAACAAAAAAACTGTGCTTCGTACACACACGGCCATATCTAGTTCAAGTCTGCTTAGGAAACTGACAAGAACAGTAGCTCCTCTTCAGTCTGATACACTGTACTTGCTTGGAACAGACACGAGTGCTATTTGCACTGTGGATGGCAATGGGAGCACAATAGTGACTTTCCTTACCAGAAAACAACTCTAGCTCGTAGGACCAGAAACTGCATATGATTCAACTCCATTTAGGACTGAGAAACAAATGCTAGCTTGCCTTCCATGAAACACACTCTGCTTTTGAGAAAAGAGCACTCTTCTACTCTACTGTGTTTCCTATGGGGTACGAACAGTGAGGTTGCTCAGAACAAAAAAACTGTGCTTCCTACACACACGGGCCATATCTAGTTCAACTCTGCTTAGGAAACTGACAAGAACAGTAGCTCCTCTTCAGTCCGATACACTGTACTTGCTGGGAACAGACACGAGTGCTATTTGTACTGTGTATGGCAAAGGGAGCGCAATAGTGACTTTCCTTACCAGAAATCAACTCTTGCTCGTAGGAACACAAACTGCATGTGATTCCACTCCATTTAGGAATGGGAAACAAACGCTAGCTCGCCTTAAAAGAAACACACTCTGCTTTTGAGAAAAAAGCACTCTTCTGCTCTACTGTGTTTCCTATGGGGTTCGAACAGTGAGCTTGCTCAGAACAAAAAAACTGTGCTTCCTACACACACGGCCATATCTATTTCAAGTCTGCTTAGGAACCTGACAAGAACAGTAGATCCTCTTCAGCCCAATACACTGTACTTGCTGCAAACAGATGCCAGAGCTATTTTTCCTGTGTATGGCAATGGCAGTGCAATAGTGACTCTTCTTACCATAAAACAACGCTTGCTCGTAGTACCACAAACTGCATGGGATTCAACTCCGTTTAGGACTGCGAAACAAACGCTAGCACGCCTTACAAGAAATACACTCTGCTTTAGAGAAAAGAGCACTCTTCTACTCTACTGTGTTTCCTATAGGGTCAGAACAGTGAGCTTGCTCAGAACATAAGAACTGTGCTTCCTACACACACGGGCCATATCTGCTTCAACTCTGCTTAGGAAACTGAGAAGAACAGTAGCTCCTTTTCAGTCCATACACTGTACTTGCTGGGAACAGACGCGAGTGCTATTTGCACTGTGTATGGCAATGGGAGCGCAATAGTGACTTTCCTTACCAGAAAACAACTCTTGCTCGTAGGACCAGAAACTGCATGTGATTCAACTCCATTTAGAACTGGGAAACAAATGCTAGCTCGCCTTACAAGAAACACACTCTGCTTTTGAGAAAAGAGCACTCTTCTACTCTACTGTGTTTCCTATAGGGTCCGAACAGTGAGCTTGCTCAGAACAAAAGAACTGTGCTTCCTACACACACGGCCATATCTAGTTCAATTGTGCTTAGGAACCTGACAAGAACAGTAGTTCCTCTTCAGTCCAATACACTGTACTTGCTGGGAACAGACGCCAGTGCTATTTGTCCTGTATATGGCAATGGCAGCGCAATAGTGACTCTTCTTACCATAAAACAACTCTTGCTGGTAGGACCAGAAACTACATGTGATTCAACTCCATTTAGGACTGGGAAACAAACGATAGCTCGCCTTACATGAAACATACTCTGCTTTAGAGAAAAGAGCACTCTTCTACTCTATTGTGTTTCCTATAGGGCCAGAACAGTGAGCTTGCTCAGAAAAAAAAAACTGTGCTTCTTACACACACGGGCCATATGTAGTTCAACTCTGCTTAGGAAACTGACAAGAACATTAGCTCCTCCCTCATCCGATACACTGTACTTGCTGGGAACAGACGCGAGTGCTATTTGCACTGTGGATGGCAAATGGAGCACAATAGTGACTTTCCTTACCAGAAAACAACTCTTGTTCGTAGGACAAGAAACTGCATGTGATTCAACTCCATTTAGGACTGGGAAACAAATGCTAGCTCTCCTTCCATGAAACACACTCTGCTTTTGAGAAAAGAGCACTCTTCTACTCTACTGTGTTTCCTATGGGGTCCGAACAGTGAGCTTGCTCAGAACAAAAGAACTGTGCTTCCTACACCGACGGCCATATCTAGTTCAACTCTGCTTAGGAAACTGAGAAGAACAGTAGCTCCTCTTCAGTCCAATACACTGTACTTGCTGGGAAAAGACGCGAGTGCTATTTGCCTTGTGTAGAGCAATGGGAGCGCAATAGTGACTTTCCTTACCAGAAAACAACTCTTGCTCTTAGGACCAGAAACTGCATTTGATTCAACTCCATTTAGGACTGGAAAACAAACGCTGGCTCGCCTTACAAGAAACACACTCTACTTTTGAGAAAAGAGCACTCTTCTACTCTACTGTGTTTCTTATGGTGTCCGAACAGTGAGCTTGCTCAGAACAAAAGAACTGTGCTTCCTATACCCACGGCCATATCTAGTTCAATTCTGCTTAGGAACCTGACAGGGAACAGTAAATCCTCTTCAGTCCAATACACTGTACTTGCTGGGAACAGACGCCAGTGCTATTTGTCTTGTGTATGGCAATTACAGCGTAATAGTGACTCTTCTTACCATAAAACAACTCTTGCTCATAGGACCAGAAACTGCATGTGTTACAACTCCATTTAGGACTGGAAAACAAAAGATAGCTCACCTTACAAGAAACACACTCTGCTTTAGAGAAAAGAGCACTCTTCTACTCTACTGTGTTTCCTATAGGGCCAGAACAGTGAGCTTGCTCAGAACAAAAGAACTGTGCTTCCTACACACGGGCCATATCTAGTTCAACTCTGCTTAGGAAACTGACAAGAACAGTAGCTCCTCTTCAGTCCGATACACTGTACTTGCTTGGAACAGACACAAGTGCTATTTGCACTGTGGATGGCAATGGGAGCACAATAGTGACTTTCCTTACCAGAAAACAACTCTAGCTCGTAGGACCAGAAACTGCATATGATTCAACTCCATTTAGGACTGAGAAACAAATGCTAGCTTGCCTTCCATGAAACACACTCTGCTTTTGAGAAAAGAGCACTCTTCTACTCTACTGTGTTTCCTATGGGGTACGAACAGTGAGCTTGCTCAGAACAAAAAAACTGTGCTTCCTACACACACGGGCCATATCTAGTTCAACTCTGCTTAGGAAACTGACAAGAACAGTAGCTCCTCTTCAGTCCGATACACTGTACTTGCTGGGAACAGACACGAGTGCTATTTGTACTGTGTATGGCAATGGGAGCGCAATAGTGACTTTCCTTACCAGAAATCAACTCTTTCTCGTAGGAACACAAACTGCATGTGATTCCACTCCATTTAGGAATGGGAAACAAACGCTAGCTCGCCTTAAAGAAACACACTCTGCTTTTGAGAAAAAAGCACTCTTCTGCTCTACTGTGTTTCCTATGGGGTTCGAACAGTGAGCTTGCTCAGAACAAAAAAACTGTGCTTCCTACACACACGGCCATATCTAGTTCAAGGCTGCTTAGGAACCTGACAAGAACTGTAGATCCTCTTCAGCCCAATACACTGTACTTGCTGCAAACAGATGCCAGTGCTATTTTTCCTGTGTATGGCAATGGCAGTGCAATAGTGACTCTTCTTACCATAAAACAACGCTTGCTCGTAGTACCACAAACTGCATGGGATTCAACTCCATTTAGGACTGCGAAACAAACGCTAGCACGCCTTACAAGAAATACACTCTGCTTTAGAGAAAAGAGCACTCTTCTACTCTACTGTGTTTCCTATAGGGCCAGAACAGTGAGCTTGCAAAGAACATAAGAACTGTGCTTCCTACACACACGGGCCATATCTGCTTCAACTCTGCTTAGGAAATTGAGAAGAACAGTAGCTCCTTTTCAGTCTGATACACTGTACTTGCTGGGAACAGACGCGAGTGCTATTTGCACTGTGTATGGCAATGGGAGCGCAATAGTGACTTTCCTTACCAGAAAACAACTCTTGCTCGTAGGACCAGAAACTGCATGTGATTCCACTCCATTTAGGACTGGGAAACAAACGCTAGCTCGCCTTACAAGAAACACACTCTGCTTTAGAGAAAAGAGCACTCTTCTACTCTACTGTGTTTCCTATGGGTTCCAAACAGTGAGCTTGCACAGAACAAAAGAACTGTGCTTCCTACACACACGAACCATATCTAGTTCAACTCTGCTTAGGAAACTGACAAGAACAGTAGCTCCTATTCAGTCCAATACACTGTACTTTCTGGGAAAAGATGCGAGTGCTATTTGCTTTGTGTAGGGCAATGGGAGCACAATAGTGACTTTCCTTACCAGAAAACAACTCTTGTTCGTAGGACCAGAAACTGCATGTGATTCAACTCCATTTAGGACTAGGAAACAAACGCTAGCTCGCCTTACAAAAACACACTCTGCTTTAGAGAAAAGAGCACTCTTCTACTCTACTGTGTTTTTTATGGGGTGCGAACAGTGAGCTTGCTCAGAACAAAAGAACTGTGTTTCCTACACACACGGGCCATATCTAGTTCAACTCTGCTTAGGAAACTGAGAAGAACAGTAGCTCCTCTTCAGTCCAATACACTGTACTTGCTGGGAACAGATGGGAGGGCTATTTGTACTGTGTATTACAATGGGAGCGCAATAGTGACTTTCCTTACCAGAAAACAACTCTTGCTCGTAGGACCAGAAACTGCATGTTATTCCACTGCATTTAGGACTGGGAAACAAACGCTAGCTCGCCTTACAAGAGACACACTCTGCTTTAGAGAAAAGAGCACTCTTCTACTCTACTGTGTTTCTTATAGGGCCAGAGTGTGAGCTTGCTCAGAACAAAAGAACTGTGCTTCCTACACACGGACCATATCTACTTCAACTCTGCTTAGGAAACTGACAAGAACAGTAGCTCCTCTTCAGTCAGATACACTGTACTTGCTGGGAACAGACCCGAGTGCTATTTGCACTGTGTATGGCAATGGGAGCGCAATAGTGACTTTCCTTACCAGAAAACAACTCTTGCTCATAGGACCAGAAACTGCATGTGATTCAACTCCATTTATGACTGGGAAACAAATGCTAGCTCGCCTTACAAGAAACACACTCTGCTTTTGAGAAAAGTGCACTCTTCTTCTCTACTGTGTTTCCAATAGGATCCGAACAGTGAGCTTGCTCAGAACAAAAGAACTGTGCTTCCTACACACACGGCCATATCTAGTTCAATTCTGCTTAGGAACCTGAAAGATCAATAGATCCTCTTCAGTCCAATACACTGTACTTGCTGGGAACAAACGCCAGTGCTCTTTGTCCTGTATATGGCAATAGGAGCACAATAGTGACTCTTCTTAACATAAAACAACTCTTGCTCGTAGGACCAGAAACTGCATGTGATTCAACTCCATTTAGGACTGGGAAACAAACGATAGCTCGCCTTACAAGAAACACACTCTGCTTTAGAGAAAAGAGCACTCTTCTACTCTACTGTGTTTCCTATAGGGCCAGAACAGTGAGCTTGCTCAGAAAAAAATAACTGTGCTTCCTACACACACGGGCCATATGTAGTTCAACTCTGCTTATGAAACTGACAAGAACAGTAGCTCCTCTTCAGTCCGATACACTGTACTTACTGGGAACAGACGCGAGTGCTATTTGCACTATGGATGGCAATGGGAGCACAATAGTGACTTTCCTTACCAGAAAAGAACTCTTGCTCGTAGGACCAGAAACTGCATATGATTCAACTCCATTTAGGACTGAGAAACAAATGCTAGCTTGCCTTCCATGAAACACACTCTGCTTTTGAGAAAAGAGCACTCTTCTACTCTACTGTGTTTTCTATAGGACCAGAACAGTGAGCTTGCTCAGAAAAAATGAACTGTGCTTCCTCCACACTCGGGTCATATCTAGTTCAACTGTGCTAAGGAAACTGAGAAGAACAGTAGCTCCTCTTCAGTCCAATACACTGTACTTGCTGGGAACAGACGGGAGGGCTATTTGCACTGTGTATGGAAATGGGAGCGCAATAGTGACTTTCATTACCATAAAACAACTCTTGCTCGTAGGACCAGAAACTGCATGTTATTCCACTGCATTTAGGACTGGGAAACAAACGCTAGCTCTCCTTACAAGAAACACACTCTGCTTTAGAGAAAAGAGCACTCTTCTACTCTACTGTGTTTCCTATGGGGTCCAAACAGTGAGCTTGCACAGAACAAAAGAACTGTGCTTCCTACACACACGGACCATATCTAGTTCAACTCTGCTTAGGAAACTGACAAGAACAGTAGCTCCTATTCAGTCCAATACACTGTACTTTCTGGGAAAAGACGCGAGTGCTATTTGCCTTGTGTAGGGCAATGGGAGCACAATAGTGACTTTCCTTACCAGAAAACAACTCTTGTTCGTAGGACCAGAAACTGCATGTGATTCAACTCCATTTAGGACTGGGAAACAAACTCTAGCTCGCTTTACAAGAAACACACTCTGCTTTTGAGAAAAGAGCACTCTTCTACTCTGCTGTGTTTCCTATAGGGCCAGAACAGTGAGCTTGCTCAGAACATAAGAACTGTGCTTCCTACACACACGGGCCATATCTAGTTCAACTCTGCTTAGGAAACTGACAAGAACAGTAGCTCCTCATCAGTCCGATACACTGTACTTGTGGGGAACAGAAGCAAGTGATATTTGCACTGTGTATGGCTATTGGAGCACAATAGTGACTTGTCTTAACAGAAAACAACTCTTGCTTGTTGGACAAAAACTGCATGTGACTCAACTCCATTTAGGACTGGGAAACAAACGCTAGCTTGACTTCCAAGAAACACACTCTGCTTTTGAGAAAAGAGCACTCTTTTACTCTACTGTGTTTCCTATGTGTTCCGAACAGTGAGCTTGCTCAGAACAAAAAAACTGTGCTTCCTAAACACACGGCCATATCTAGTTCAATTCTGCTTAGGAACCTGACAAGAACAGTAGATCCTCTTCAGTCCAATACACTCTACTTGCTGGGAACAGACGCCAGTGCTATTTGTCCTGTGTATGTCAATGGCAGCGCAATAGTGACTCTTCTTACCAGAAAACAACTCTTGCTCGTAGGACCAGAAACTGCATGTGATTCAACTCCATTTAGGACTGGGAAACAAACTCTAGCTCGCTTTACAAGAAACACACTCTGCTTTTGAGAAAAGAGCACTCTTCTACTCTACTGTGTTTCGTATTGGGTCCGAACAGTGAGCCTGCTCAGAACAAAAGAACTGTGCTTCCTACATACACGACCATATCTAGTTCAGTTCTGCTTAGGAACCTGACAAGAACAGTAGATCCTCTTCAGTCCAATACACTGTACTTGCTGGGAACAGACGCCAGTGCTATTTGTCCTGTGTATGGCAATGGCAGCGCAATAGTGACACATCTTACCATAAAACAACTTTTGCTCGTAGGACCACAAACTGCATGTGATTCAACTCCATTTAAGACTGGGAAACAAAAGCTAGCTCACTTACAAAAACACACTCTGCTTTTGTGGAAAGAGCACTCTTTTATTCTACTGTGTTTCCTATAGGGCCAGAACAGTGAGCTTGCTCAGAACAAAAGTACTGTGCTTCCTACGCACGGGCCATATCTTGTTCAACTCTGCTTAGGAAACTGACAAGAACAGTAGCTCCTCTTCAGTCTGATACACTGTACTTGCTGGGAACAGACGCGAGTGCTATTTGCACTGTGTATGGCAATGGGAGCGCAATAGTGACTTTCCTTTCCAGAAAACAACTCTTGCTCGTAGGACCAGAAACTGCATGTGATTCAACTCCATTTAGGACTGGGCAACAAATGCTAGCTCACCTTACATGAAACACACTTTGCTTTTGAGAAAAGAGCACTCTTCTACTCTACTGTGTTTCCTATGTGTTCCGAACAGTGAGCTTGCTCAGAACAAAAAAACTGTGCTTCCTACACACACGGCCATATCTTGTTCAATTCTGCTTAGGAACCTGACAAGAACAGTAGCTCCTCTTCAGTCAGATACACTGTACTTGCTGGGAACAGATGCGAGTGCTATTTGCACTATGTATGGAAACGGGAGCGCAATAGTGACTTTCCTTACCAGAAAACAACTCTTGCTCGTAGGACCAGAACCTGCATGTGATTCAACTCCACTTAGGACTGGGAAACAAATGCTAGCTCGCCTTCCATGAAACACACTCTGCTTTTGAGAAAAGAGCACTCTTATACTCTACTGTGCTTCCTATGGGATCCAAACAGTGAGCTTGCTCAGAACAAAAGAACTGTGCTTCCTAAACACACGGGCCATATCTAGTTCAACTCTGGTTAGGAAACTGAGAAGAACAGTAGCTCCTCTTCAGTCCAATACACTGTACTTTCGGGGAACAGACACGAGTGCTATTTGCCTTGTGTAGGGCAATGGGAGTGTAATAGTGACTTTCCTTACCAGAAAACAACTCTTGTTCGTAGGATCAGAAACTGCATGTGATTCAACTCCATTTAGGACTGGGAAACAAACTCTAGCTCGCTTTACAAGAAACACACTCTGCTTTTGAGAAAAGAGCACTCTTCTACTCTACTGTGTTTCCTATAGGGCCAGAACAGTGAGCTTGCTCAGAACATAAGAACTGTGCTTCCTACACACACGGGCCATATCTAGTTCAACTCTGCTTAGGAAACTGACAAGAACAGTAGCTCCTCTTCAATCCGATACACTGTACTTGTGGGGAACAGAAGCGAGTGATATTTGCACTGTGTATGGCAATTGGAGCACAATAGTGACTTGTCTTAACAGAAAACAACTCTTGCTTGTTGGACAAAAAACTGCATGTGACTCAACTCCATTTAGGACTGGGAAACAAACGCTAGCTCGACTTCCAAGAAACACACTCTGCTTTTGAGAAAGGAGCACTCTTTTACTCTACTGTGTTTCCTATGTGTTCCGAACAGTGAGCTTGCTCAGAACAAAAAAACTGTGCTTCCTACACACACGGCCATATCTAGTTCAAGTCTGCTTAGGAACCTGACAAGAACAGTAGATCCTCTTCAGTCCAATACACTCTACTTGCTGGGAACAGACGCCAGTGCTATTTGTCCTGTGTATGTCAATGGCAGCGCAATAGTGACTCTTCTTACCAGAAAACAACTCTTGCTCGAAGGACCAGAAACTGCATGTGATTCAACTCCATTTAGGACTGAGAAACAAACTCTAGCTCGCTTTACAAGAAACACTCTCTGCTTTTCAGAAAAGTGCACTCTTCTACTCTACTGTGTTTCCTATAGGTCCAAAACAGTGAGCTTGCTCAGAGAAAAAGAAATGTGCTTCCTACACACACGGACCATATCTAGTTCAATTCTGCTTAGGAACCTGACAACAACAGTAGCTCCTCTTCAATCCAATACACTGTACTTGCTGGGAACAGATGCGAGTGCTATTTGCACTCTGTATGGCAATGGGAGCGCAATAGTGACTTTCCTTACCAGAAAACAACTCTTGCTCGTAGGACCAGAAACTGCATGTGATTCCACTCCATTTAGGACTGGGAAACAAATGCTAGCTCGCCTTACATGAAACACACTCTGCTTTAGAGAAAAGAGCACTCTTCTACTCTACTGTGCTTCCTATGGGGTCCGAACAGTGAGCTTGCTCAGAACAAAAGAACTGTAATTTCTACACACACGGGCCATATCTAGTTCAACTCTGTTTAGGAAACTGAGAAGAAAATTATCTCCTCTTCAGTCCAATACAATGCACTTGCGGGGAACAGACGCGAGTGCTGTTTGCACTGTGTATGGCAATTGGAGCACAATAGTGACTCCTCTTACCGGAAAACAACTCTTGCTCTTAGGACCAGAAACTGCATGTGACTGAACTCCATTTAGGAATGGGAAACAAACGCTAGCTCGCCTTACAAGAAACACACTCTGCTTTTGAGAAAAGAGCACTCTTCTACTCTACTGTGTTTCCTATTGGGTCCGAACAGTGAGCCTGCTCAGAACAAAAGAACTGTGCTTCCTACATACACGACCATATCTAGTTCAGTTCTGCTTAGGAACCTGACAAGAGCAGTAGATCCTCTTCAGTAAAATACACTGTACTTGCTGGGAAAATACAAGAGTGCTATTTGCCTTGTGTAGGGCAATGGGAGCATAATAGTGACTTTCCTTACCAGAAAACAACTCTTGTTCGTAGGATCAGAAACTGCATGTGATTCAACTCCACTTAGGACTGGGAAACAAACTCTAGCTCGCTTTACAAGAAACACACTTTGCTTTTGAGAAAAGAGCACTCTTCTACTCTACTGTGTTTCCTATAGGGCCAGAACAGTGAGCTTGCTCAGAACATAAGAACTGTGCTTCCTACACACACGGGCCATAACTAGTTCAACTCTGCTTAGGAAACTGACAAGAACAGTAGCTCCTCTTCAGTCCGATACACTGTACTTGTGGGGAACAGAAGCGAGTGATATTTGCACTGTGTATGGCAATTGGAGCACAATAGTGACTTGTCTTAACAGAAAACAACTCTTTCTTGTTGGACAAAAAACTGCATGTGACTCAACTCCATTTAGGACTGGGAAACAAACGCTACCTCGACTTCCAAGAAACACACTCTGCTTTTGAGAAAAGAGCACTCTTTTACTCTACTGTGTTTCCTATGTGTTCCGAACAGTGAGCTTGCTCAGAACAAAAAAACTGTGCTTCCTACACACACGGCCATATCTAGTTCAAGTCTGTTTAGGAACCTGACAAGAACAGTAGATCCTCTTCTGTCTAATACACTCTACTTGCTGAGAACAGACGCCAGTGCTATTTGTCCTGTGTATGTCAATGGCAGCGCAATAGTGACTCCTCTTACCAGAAAACAACTCTTGCTCGAAGGACCAGAAACTGCATGTGATTCAACTCCATTTAGGACTGGGAAACAAACTCTAGCTCGCGTTACAAGAAACACACTCTGCTTTTGAGAAAAGAGCACTCTTCTACTCTACAGTGATTCCTATAGGGCCAGAACAGTGAGCTTGCTCAGAAAAAAAGAACTGTGCTTCCTACACACGGACCATATCTAGTTCAACTCTGCTTAGGAAACTGAGAAGAACAGTAGCTCCTCTTCAGTCCAATACACTGTACTTTCTGGGAACAGACGGGAGGGCTATTTGCACTGTGTATGGCAATGGGAGCGCAATAGTGACTTTCTTTACCAGAAAACAACTCTTGCTCGTAGGAACAGAAACTGCATGTGATTCAACTCCATTTAGGACTAGGAAACAAACGCTAGCTCGCCTTACAAAAACACACTCTGCTTTTGAGAAAAGAGCACTCTTCTACTCTACTGTGTTTCCTATGGGGTCCGAACAGTGAGCTTGCTCAGAACAAAAGAACTGTGCTTCCTACAAACAAAGCCATATCTGTTCAATTCTGCTTAGGAACTGACAAGTACAGTAGATCCTCTTTAGTCCAATACTCTGTACGTGCTGGGAACAGACGCCAGTGATATTTGTCCTGTGTATGGCAATGGCAGCACAATAGTGACTCTTCTTACCATAAAACAACTCTTGCTCGTAGGACCAGAAACTGCATTGATTCAACTCCATTTAGGACTGGGAAACAAAAGCTAGCTCAGCTTGCAGAAACACACTCTGCTTTAGAGAAAAGAGCACTCTTCTACTCTACTGTGTTTCCTATAGGGCCAGAACAGTGAGCTTGCTCAGAACAAAGAACTGTGCTTCCTACACACGGGCCATATGTAGTTCAAATCTGCTTAGGAAACTGACAAGAACAGTAGCTCCTCTTCACTCTGATACACTGTACTTGCTGGGAACAGACGCGAGTGCTATTTGCACTGTGTATGGCAATGGGAGCGCAATAGTGACTTTCCTTTCCAGAAAACAATTCTTGCTCGTATTTAGAAACTGCATGTGATTCAACTCCATTTAGGACTGGGAAACAAATGCTAGCTTGCCTTACATGAAACACACTCTGCTTTTGAGAAAAGAGCACTCTTCTACTCTACTGTGTTTCCTATGTGTTCCGAACAGTGAGCTTGCTCAGAACAAAAAAACTGTGCTTCCTACACACACGGCCATATCTAGTTCAATTCTGCTTAGGAACCTGACAAGAACAGTAGCTCCTCTTCCGTCCGATACACTGTACTTGCTGGGAACAGATGCGAGTGCTATTTGCACTGTGTATGGAAATGGGAGCGCAATAGTGACTTTCCTTACCAGAAAACAACTCTTGCTCGTAGGACCATAAACTGCATGTGATTCAACTCCATTTAGGACTGGGAAACAAATGCTAGCTCGCCTTCCATGACACACTCTGCTTTTGAGAAAAGAGCACTCTTCTACTCTACTGTGTTTCCTAAGGGGTCCGAACAGTGAGCTTGCTCAGAACAAAAGAACTGTGCTTCCTACACACACGGGCCATATCTAGTTCAACTCTGCTTTGGAAACTCACAAGAACACTAGCTCCTCTTCAGTACAATACACTGTACTTTCGGGGAACAGACGCGAGGGCTATTTGCACAGTGTATGGCAATTGGAGCACATTAGTGTCTTGTCTTACCAGAAAACAACTCTTGCTCGTAGGACAAAAAACTGCATGTGACTCAACTCCATTTAGGACTGGGAAACAAACGCTAGCTCGACTTCCAAGAAACACACTCTGCTTTTGAGAAAAGAGCACTCTTCTACTCTACTGTGTTTCCTATGTGTTCCGAACAGTGAGCTTGCTCAGAACAAAAAAACTGTGCTTCCTACACACACGGCCATATCTAGTTCAATTCTGCTTAGGAACCTGACAAGAACAATAGATCCTCTTCAGTCCATTACCCTGTACTTGCTGGGAACAGACGCCAGTGCTATTTGTCCTGTGTAAGGCAGTGGCAGAGCAATAGTGACTCTTGTTACCATAAAGCAACTCTTGCTCTTAGGACTAGAAACTGCATGTGATTCAACTCCATTTAGGACTGGGAAACAAACGCTAGCTCGCCTTACAAGAAACACACTCTGCTTTAGAGAAAAGAGCACTCTTCTACTCTACTGTGTTTCCTATAGGGCCAGAACAGTGAGCTTGCTCAGAACAAAAGAACTGTGCTTCCTACACAGAGCCATAACTAGTTCAACTCTGCTTAGGAAACTGACAAGAACAGTAGCTCCTCTTCAGTCCGATACACTGTACTTGTGGGGAACAGAAGCGAGTGATATTTGCACTGTGTATGGCAATTGGAGCACAATAGTGACTTGTCTTAACAGAAAACAACTCTTGCTTGTTGGACAAAAAACTGCATGTCACTCAACTCCATTTAGGACTGTTAAACAAACGCTACCTCGACTTCCAAGAAACACACTCTGCTTTTGAGAAAAGAGCACTCTTCTACTCTACTGTGTTTCCTATGTGTTCCGAACAGTGAGCTTGCTCAGAACAAAAAAACTGTGCTTCCTACACACACGGCCATATCTAGTTCAAGTCTGTTTAGGAACCTTACAAGAACAGTAGATCCTCTTCTGTCCAATACACTCTACTTGCTGAGAACAGACGCCAGTGCAATTTTTCCTGTGTATGTCAATGGCAGCGCAATAGTGACTCTTCTTACCAGAAAACAACTCTTGCTCGAAGGACCAGAAACTGCATGTGATTCAACTGTATTTAGGACTGGAAAACAAACTCTAGCTCGCTTTACAAGAAACACACTCTGCTTTAGAGAAAAGAGCACTCTTCTACTCTACTGTGTTTCTTATAGGGCCAGAACAGTGAGCTTGCTCAGAAAAAAAGAACTATGCTTCCTACACACACGGACCATATCTAGTTCAACTCTGCTTAGGAAACTGAGAAGAACAGTAGCTCCTCTTCAGTCCAATACACTGTACTTGCTGGGAATAGACAGGAGGGCTATTTGCACTGTGTATGGCATTGGGAGCGCAATAGTGACTTTCCTTACCAGAAAACAACTCTTGCTCGTAGGACCAGAAACTGCATGTGATTCCACTCCATTTAGGACTGGGAAACAAATGCTAGCTCGCCTTACAAAAACGCACTCTGCTTTAGAGAAAAGAGCACTCTTCTACTCTACTGTGTTTCCTATGGGGTCCAAACAGTGAGCTTGCTCAGAACAAAAGAACTGTGCTTCCTACACACACGGACCATATCTAGTTCAACTCTGCTTAGGAAACTGACAAGAACAGTAGCTCCTATTCAGTCCAATACACTGTACTTGCTGCGAAAAGACGCGAGTGCTATTTGCCTTGTGTAGGGCAATGGGAGCGCAATAGTGACTTTCCCTACCAGAAAACAACTCTTGCTCGTAGGACCAGAAACTGCATGTGATTCAACTCCATTTAGGACTAGGAAACAAACGCTAGCTCGCCTTACAAAAACACACTCTGCTTTTGAGAAAAGAGCACTCTTCTACTCTACTGTGTTTCCTATGGTGTCCGAAGAGTGAGCTTGCTCAGAACAAAAGAACTGTGCTTCCTACACACATGGCCATATCTGTTCAATTCTGCTTAGGAACCTGACAAGTACAGTAGATCCTCTTCAGTCCAATACTCTGTATGTGCTGGGAACAGACGCCAGTGCTATTTGTCCTGTGTATGGCAATGGCAGCACAATAGTGACTCTTCTTACCATAAAACAACTCTTGCTCGTAGGACCAGAAACTGTATTGATTCAACTCCATTTAGGACTGGGAAACAAAAGCTAGCTCACCTTGCAGAAACACACTCTGCTTTAGAGAAAAGAGCACTCTTCTACTCTACTGTGTTTCCTATAGGGCCAGAACAGTGAGCTTGCTCAGAACAAAGAACTGTGCTTCCTACACACGGGCCATATCTAGTTCAACTCTGCTTAGGAAACTGACAAGAACAGTAGCTCCTCTTCAGTCTGATACACTGTACTTGCTGGGAACAGACGCGAGTGCTATTTGCACTGTGTATGGCAATGGGAGCGCAATAGTGACTTTCCTTTCCAGAAAACAATTCTTGCTCATAGTTTAGAAACTGCATGTGATTCAACTCCTTTTAGGACTGGGAAACAAATGCTAGCTCGCCTTACTTGAAACACACTCTGCTTTTGAGAAAAGAGAACTCTTCTACTCTACTGTGTTTCCTAAGGGGTCCGAACAGTGAGCTTGCTCAGAACAAAAGAACTGTGCTTCCTACACACACGGGCCATATCTAGTTCAACTCTGCTTAGGAAACTCACAAGAACACTAGCTCCTCTTCAGTCCAATACACTGTACTTTCGGGGAACAGACGCGAGTGCTATTTGCACTGTGAATGGCAATTGGAGCACAATAGTGTCTTGTCTTACCAGAAACAACTCTTGCTCGTAGGACAAAAAACTACATGTGACTCAACTCCATTTAGGAATGGGAAAAAAACGCTAGCTCGACTTCCAAGAAACACACTCTGCTTTTGAGAAAAGAGCACTCTTCTACTCTACTGTGTTTCCTATGTGTTCCGAACAGTGAGCTTGCTCAGAACAAAAAAACTGTGCTTCCTACACACACGGCCATATCTAGTTCAATTCTGCTTAGGAACCTGACAAGAACAGTAGATTCTCTTCAGTCCATTACCTGTACTTGCTGGGAACAGACGCCAGTGCTATTTGTCCTGTGTATGGCAATGGCAGAGCAATAGTGACTCTTGTTACCATAAAACAACTCTTGCTCGTAAGACTAGAAACTGCATGTGATTCAACTCCATTTAGGACTGGGAAACAAACGCTATCTCGCCTTACAATAAACACACTCTGCTTTAGAGAAAAGAGCACTCATCTACTCTACTGTGTTTCCTATAGGGCCAGAACAGTGAGCTTTCTCAGAACAAAGGAACTGTGCTTCCTACACAGAGCCATAACTAGTTCAACTCTGCTTAGGAAACTGACAAGAACAGTAGCTCCTCTTCTTTCCAATACACTGTACTTGCTGGGAACAGACGGGAGGGCTATTTGCACTGTGGATGGCAATGAAAGCAAAATAGTGACTTTCCTTACCAGAAAACAGCTCTTGTTCATAGGACCAGAAACTGCATGTGATTCAACTCCATTTAGGACTGGGAAACAAATGCTAGCTCGCTTTACAAGAAACACACTCTGCTTTTGAGAAAAGAGCACTCTTCTACTCTACTGTGTTTCCTATGGGTTCCAAACAGTGAGCGTGCTCAGAACAAAAGAACTGTGCTTCCTACACACACGGACCATATCTAGTTCAACTCTGCTTAGGAAACTGACAAGAACAGTAGCTCCTCTTCAGTCAGATACACTGTACTTGCTGGGAACAGACGCGAGTGCTATTTGCACTGTGGATGGCAATGGGAGCAAAATAGTGACTTTTCTTACCAGAAAACAGCTCTTGCTCGTAGGACCGGAAACTGCCTGTGATTCAACTCCATTTAGGACTGGGAAACAAACGCTAGCTCGCTTTACAAGAAACACACTCTGCTTTTGAGTAAAGAGCACTCTTCTACTCTACTGTGTTTCCTATAGGGCCAGAACAGTGAGCTTGCTCAGAACAAAAGAACTGTGCTTCCTACACACACGGGCCATATCTAGTTCAACTCTGCTTAGGAATCTGACAAGAACAGTAACTCCTCTTCAGTCCAATACACTGTACTTGCTGTGAACAGACGCATGTGCTATTTGCACTGTGTATGGCAATGGGAGCGCAATAGTGACTTTCCTTACCAGAAAACAACTCTTGCTCGTAGGACTAGAAACTCAATGTGATTCCACTCCATTTAGGACTGGGAAACAAATGCTAGCTCGCCTTACAAGAAACACACTCTGCTTTAGAGAAAATAGCACTCTTCTACTCTACTGTGTTTCCTATGGGGTCTAAACAGTGAGCTTGCTCAGAACAAAAGAACTGTGCTTAATACACACACGGACCACATCAAGTTCAACTCTGCTAAGGAAACTGACAAGAACAGTAGCTCCTATTCAGTCCAATACACTGTACTTGCTGGGAAAAGACGCGAGTGCTATTTGCCTTGTGTTGGGCAATGGGAGCGTAATAGTGACTTTCCTTACCAGAAAACAACTCTTGTTCCTAGGACCAGAAACTGCATGTGATTCAAATCCATTTAAGACTGGGAAACAAACTCTAGCTCGCTTTACAAGAAACACACTCTTCTTTTGAGAAAAGAGCACTCTTCTACTCTACTGTGTTTCCTATAGGGTCAGAACAGTAAGCTTTCTCAGAACAAAAGAACTGTGCTTCCTACACACACGGGCCATATCTAGTTCAACTCTGCTTAGGAAACTGACAAGAACAGTAGCTCCTCTTCAGTCCGATACACTGTACTTGTGGGGAACAGAAGCGAGTGATATTTGCACTGTTTATGGCAATTGGAGCACAATAGTGACTTGTCTTGACAGAAAACAACTCTTGCTTGTTGGACAAAAAACTGCATGTGACTCAACTCCATTTAGGACTGGGAAACAAACGCTAGCTCGACTTCCAAGAAACACACTCTGCCTTTGAGAAAAGAGCACTCTTCTACTCTACTGTGTTACCTATGTGTTTCGAACAGTGAGCTTGCTCAGAACAAAAAAACTGTGCTTCCTACACACACGGCCATACCTAGTTCAAGTCTGCTTAGGAACCTGACAAGAACAGTAGATCCTCTTCAGTCCAATACACTCTACTTGCTGGGAACAGACGCCAGTGCTATTTGTCCTGTGTATGTCAATGGCAGCGCAATAGTGACTCTTCTTACCAGAAAACAACTCATGCTCGTAGGACCAGAAACTGCATGTGATTCAACTCCATTTAGGACTGGGAAACAAACTCTAGCTCGCTTTACAAGAAACACACTCTGCTTTTGAGAAAAGAGCACTCTTCTACTCTACTGTGTTTCCTATAGGGCCAGAACAGTGAGCTTTCTCAGAACAAAGGAACTGTGCTTCCTACACAGAGCCATAACTAGTTCAACTCTGCTTAGGAAACTGACAAGAACAGTAGCTCCTCTTCTTTCCAATACACTGTACTTGCTGGGAACAGACGGGAGGGCTATTTGCACTGTGGATGGCAATGGGAGCAAAATAGTGACTTTCCTTACCAGAAAACAGCTCTTGTTCATAGGACCAGAAACTGCATGTGATTCAACTCCATTTAGGACTGGGAAACAAATGCTAGCTCACCTTACATGAAACACACTCTGCTTTTGAGTAAAGAGCACTCTACTACTCTACTGTGTTTCCTATGAGGTCCGAACAGTGAGCTTGCTCAGAACAAAAGAACTATGCTTCCTACACACAGGGGCCATATCTAGTTCAACTCTGCTTAGGAAACTGACAAGAACAGTAGCTCCTCTTCAGTCCAATACACTGTACTTGCTGGCAACAGGCACATGTGCTATTTGAACTGTGTATGGCAATGGGAGCGCAATAGTGACTTTCCTTACCAGAAAACAACTCTTGCTCGTAGGACTAGAAACTGCATGTGATTCCACTCCATTTAGGACTGGGAAACAAATGCTAGCTCGCCTTACAAGAAACACACTCTGCTTTAGAGAAAATAGCACTCTTCTACTCTACTGTGTTTCCTAAGGGGTCCAAACACTGAGCTTGCTCAGAACAAAAGAACTGTGCTTAATACACACACGGACCACATCTAGTTCAACTCTGCTTAGGAAACTGACAAGAACAGTAGCTCCTATTCAGTCCAATACACTGTACTTGCTGGGAAAAGACGCGAGTGCTATTTGCCTTGTGTAGGGCAATAGGAGCACAGTAGTGACTTTCCTTACCAGAAAACAACTCTTGTTCGTAGGACCAGAAACTGCATGTGATTCAACTCCATTTAGGACTGGGAAACAAACTCTAGCTCGCTTTACAAGAAACACACTCTGCTTTTGAGAAAAGAGCACTCTTCTACTCTACTGTGTTTCCTATGGGTTCCAAACAGTGAGCGTGCTCAGAACAAAAGAACTGTGCTTCCTACACACACGGACCATATCTAGTTCAACTCTGCTTAGGAAACTGACAAGAACAGTAGCTCCTCTTCAGTCAGATACACTGTACTTGCTGGGAACAGACGCGAGTGCTATTTGCACTGTGGATGGCAATGGGAGCAAAATAGTGACTTTTATAACCAGAAAACAGCTCTTGCTCGTAGGACCGGAAACTGCCTGTGATTCAACTCCATTTAGGACTGGGAAACAAATGCTAGCTCGCCTTACATGAAACACACTCTGCTTTTGAGTAAAGAGCACTCTTCTACTCTACTGTGTTTCCTATAGGGCCAGAACAGTGAGCTTGCTCAGAACAAAAGAACTGTGCTTCCTACACACACGGGCCATATCTAGTTCAACTCTGCTTAGGAATCTGACAAGAACAGTAACTCCTCTTCAGTCCAATACACTGTACTTGCTGTGAACAGACGCATGTGCTATTTGCACTGTGTATGGCAATGGGAGCGCAATAGTGACTTTCCTTACCAGAAAACAACTCTTGCTCGTAGGACTAGAAACTCAATGTGATTCCACTCCATTTAGGACTGGGAAACAAATGCTAGCTCGCCTTACAAGAAACACACTCTGCTTTAGAGAAAATAGCACTCTTCTACTCTACTGTGTTTCCTATGGGGTCTAAACAGTGAGCTTGCTCAGAACAAAAGAACTGTGCTTAATACACACACGGACCACATCAAGTTCAACTCTGCTAAGGAAACTGACAAGAACAGTAGCTCCTATTCAGTCCAATACACTGTACTTGCTGGGAAAAGACGCGAGTGCTATTTGCCTTGTGTTGGGCAATGGGAGCGTAATAGTGACTTTCCTTACCAGAAAACAACTCTTGTTCCTAGGACCAGAAACTGCATGTGATTCAAATCCATTTAAGACTGGGAAACAAACTCTAGCTCGCTTTACAAGAAACACACTCTTCTTTTGAGAAAAGAGCACTCTTCTACTCTACTGTGTTTCCTATAGGGTCAGAACAGTAAGCTTTCTCAGAACAAAAGAACTGTGCTTCCTACACACACGGGCCATATCTAGTTCAACTCTGCTTAGGAAACTGACAAGAACAGTAGCTCCTCTTCAGTCCGATACACTGTACTTGTGGGGAACAGAAGCGAGTGATATTTGCACTGTTTATGGCAATTGGAGCACAATAGTGACTTGTCTTGACAGAAAACAACTCTTGCTTGTTGGACAAAAAACTGCATGTGACTCAACTCCATTTAGGACTGGGAAACAAACGCTAGCTCGACTTCCAAGAAACACACTCTGCTTTTGAGAAAAGAGCACTCTTCTACTCTACTGTGTTACCTATGTGTTTCGAACAGTGAGCTTGCTCAGAACAAAAAAACTGTGCTTCCTACACACACGGCCATACCTAGTTCAAGTCTGCTTAGGAACCTGACAAGAACAGTAGATCCTCTTCAGTCCAATACACTCTACTTGCTGGGAACAGACGCCAGTGCTATTTGTCCTGTGTATGTCAATGGCAGCGCAATAGTGACTCTTCTTACCAGAAAACAACTCATGCTCGTAGGACCAGAAACTGCATGTGATTCAACTCCATTTAGGACTGGGAAACAAACTCTAGCTCGCTTTACAAGAAACACACTCTGCTTTTGAGAAAAGAGCACTCTTCTACTCTACTGTGTTTCCTATAGGGACAGAACAGTGAGCTTGCTCAGAGGAAAAGAACTGTGCTTCCTACACACGGGCCATATCTAGTTCAACTCTGCTTAGGAAACTGACAAGAACAGTAGCTCCTCTTCAGTCCAATACACTGTACTTGCTGGGAACAGACGGGAGGGCTATTTGCACTGTCTATGGCAATGGGAGCGCAATAGTGACTTTCCTTACCAGAAAACAACTCTTGCTCGTAGGACCAGAAACTGCATGTGATTCCACTCCATTTAGGACTGGGAAACAAATGCTAGCTCGCCTTACAAAAACACACTCTGCTTTAGAGAAAAGAGCACTCTTCTACTCTACTGTGTTTCCTATAGGGTCCAAACAGTGAGCTTGCTCAGAACAAAAGAACTGTGCTTCCTACACACGGGCCATATCTAGTTCAACTCTGCTTAGGAAACTGACAAGAACAGTAGCTCCTATTCAGTCCAATACACTGTACTTGCTGGGAAAAGACGCGAGTGCTATTTGCCTTGTGTAGGGCAATGGGAGCGCAACAGTGACTTTCCTTGCCAGAAAACAACTCTTGCTCGTAGGACCAGAAACTGCATGTGATTCAACTCCATTTAGTACTAGGAAACAAACGCTAGCTCGCCTTACAAAAACACACTCTGCTTTAGAGAAAAGAGCACTCTTCTACTCTACTGTGTTTCCTATAGGGCCAGAACAGTGAGCTTGCTCAGAACAAAGAACTGTGCTTCCTACACACACGGGCCATATCTAGTTCAACTCTGCTTAGGAAACTGACAAGAACAGTAGATCCTCTTCAGTCCGATACACTGTACTTGCTGGGAACAGACGCGAGTGCTATTTGCACTGTGTATGGCAATGGGAGCGCAATCGTGACTTTCCTTTCCAGAAAACAACTCTTGTTCGTAGGACCAGAAACGGCATGTGATTCAACTCCATTTAGGACTGGGAAACAAATGCTAGCTCGCCTTACATGAAACACACTCTGCTTTTGAGAAAAGAGCACCCTTCTACTCTACTGTGTTTCCTATGGGGTCCGAACAGTGAGCTTGCTAAGAACAAAAGAACTGTGCTTCCTAAACACACGGGGCATATCTAGTTCAACTCTGCTTAGGAAACTGACAAGAACAGTAGCTCCTCTTCAGTCCAATACACTGTGCTTGCTGGCATCAGGCACATGTGCTATTTGAACTGTGTATGGCAATGGGAGCGCAATAGTGACTTTCCTTACCAGAAAACAACTCTTGCTCGTAGGACTAGAAACTCAATGTGATTCCACTCCATTTAGGACTGGTAAACAAATGCTAGCTCGCCTTACAAGAAACACACTCTGCTTTAGAGAAAATAGCACTCTTCTACTCTACTGTGTTTCCTATGGGATCCAAACAGTGAGGTTGCTCAGAACAAAAGAACTGTGCTTAATACACACACGGACCACATCTAGTTCAATTCTGCTTAGGAAACTGACAAGAACAGTAGCTCCTATTCAGTCCAATACACTGTACTTGCTGGGAACAGACGGGAGGGCTATTTGCACTGTGGATGGCAATGGGAGCGCAATAGTGACTTTCCTTACCAGAAAACAAATATTGTTCGTAGGACCAGAAACTGCATGTGATTCAACTCCATTTAGGACTGGGAAACAAACTCTAGCTCGCTTTACAAGAAACACACTCTGCTTTTGAGAAAAGAGCACTCTTCTACTCTACTGTGTTTCCTATAGGGCCAGAACAGTGAGCTTGCTCAGAACATAAGAACTGTGCTTCCTACACACACGGGGCATATCTAGTTCAAGTCTGCTTAGGAACCTGACAAGAACAGTAGATCCTCTTCAGTCCAATACACTGTACTTGCTGGGAACAGACGCCAGTGCTATTTGTCCTGTGTATGGCAATGGCAGCGCAAGAGTCACTACAAATCTTGCTCGTAGGACCAGAAACTGCATGTGATTCAACTCCATTTAGGACTGGGAAACAAACTCTAGCTCGCTTTACAAGAAACACACTCTTCTTTTGAGAAAAGAGCACTCTTCTACTCTTCTGTGTTTCCTATGGTGCCAGAACAGTGAGCTTGCTCAGAAAAAAAGAACTGTGCTTCCTACACACACGGGCCATATCTAGTTCAACTCTGCTTAGGAAACGGAGAACAGTAGCTCCTCTTCAGTCCAATACACTGTACTTGCTGGGAACAGACGGGAGGGCTATTTGCACTGTGTATGGCATTGGGAGCGCAATAGTGACTTTCTTTACCAGAAAAGAACTCTTGCTCGTAGGACCAGAAACTGCATGTGATTCCACTCCATTTAGGACTGGGAAACAAACGCTAGCTCGCCTTACAAGAAACACACTCTGCTTTAGAGAAAAGAGCACTCTTCTACTCTACTGTGTTTCCTATGGGGTCCAAACAGTGAGCTTGCTCAGAACAAAAGAACTGTGCTTCCTACACACACGGACCATATCTAGTTCAACTCTGCTTAGGAAACTGACAAGAACAGTAGCTCCTATTCAGTCCAATACACTGTACTTGCTGGGAACAGACGCGAGTGCTATTTGCCTTGAGTAGGGCAATGGGAGCGCAATAGTGACTTGTCTTACCAGAAAACAACTCTTGCTCATAGGACAAAAAACTGCATGTGACTCAACTCCATTTAGGACTGGGAAACAAACGCTAGCTCGACTTCCAAGAAACACACTCTGCTTTTGAGAAAAGAGCACTCTTCTACTCTACTGTGTTTCCTATGTGTTCCGAACAGTGAGCTTGCTTAGAACAAAAAAACTGTGCTTCCTACACACACGGCCATATCTAGTTCAATTCTGCTTAGGAACCTGACAAGAACAGTAGATCCTCTTCAGTCCATTACTGTACTTGCTGGGAACAGCCGCCAGTGCTATTTGTCCTGTGTATGGCAATGGCAGAGCAATAGTGACTCTTGTTACCATAAAACATCTCTTGCTCGTAAGACTAGAAACTGCATGTGATTCAACTCCATTTAGGACTGGGAAACAAACGCTACCTCGACTTCCAAGAAACACACTCTGCTTTTGAGAAAACAGCACTCTTCTACTCTACTGTGTTTCCTATGTGTTCCGAACAGTGAGCTTGCTCAGAACAAAAAAACTGTGCTTCCTACACACACGGCCGAATCTAGTTCAAGTCTGTTTAGGAACCTGACAAGAACAGTAGATCCTCTTCTGTCCAATACACTCTACTTGCTGAGAACAGACGCCAGTGCTATTTGTCCTGTGTATGTCAATGGCAGCGCAATAGTGACTCTTCTTACCAGAAAACAACTCTTGCTCGTAGGACCAGAAACTGCATGTGATTCAACTCCATTTAGGACTGGGAAACAAATGCTAGCTCGCCTTACAAAAAAAACCTCTGCTTTAGAGAAAAGAGCACTCTTCTACTCTACTGTGTTTCCTATGGGGTCCAGACAGTGAGCTTGCTCAGAACAAAAGAACTGTGCTTCCTACACACACGGACCATATCTAGTTCAACTCTGCTAAGAAACTGACAAGAACAGTAGATCCTTTTCAGTCTGATACACTGTACGTGCTGGGAACAGACGCGAGAGCTATTTGCACTGTGTATGGCAATGGGAGCGCAATAGTGACTTTCCTTTCCAGAAAACAATTCTTGCTCGTAGTTTAGAAACTGCATGTGATTCAACTCCATTTAGGACTGGGAAACAAATGCTAGCTCGCGTTACATAAACACACTCTGCTTTTGAGAAAAGAGCACTCTTCTACTCTACTGTGTTTCCTAAGGGGTCCGAACAGTGAGCTTGCTAAGAACAAAAGAACTGTGCTTCCTACACACACGGCCATATCTAGTTCAATTCTGCTTAGGAACCTGACAAGAACAGTAGATCCTCTTCAGTCCATTATCCTGTACTTGCTGGGAACAGACACCAGTGCTATTTGTCCTGTGTATGGCAATGGCAGAGCAATAGTGACTCTTGTTACCATAAAACAACTCTTGCTCGTAAGACTAGAAACTGCATGTGATTCAACTCCATTTAGGACTGGGAAACAAACGCTAGCTCGCCTTACATGAAACACACTCTGCTTTAGAGAAAAGAGCACTCTTCTACTCTACTGTGTTTCCTATAGGGCCAGAACAGTGAGCTTGCTCAGAACAAAAGAACTGTGCTTCCTACACAGAGCCGTAACTAGTTCAACTCTGCTTAGGAAACTGACAAGAACAGTAGCTCCTCTTCCGTCCAATACACTGTACTTGCTGGGAACAGACGGGAGGGCTATTTGCACTGTGGATGGCAATGGGAGCAAAATAGTGACTTTCCTTACCAGAAAACAGCTCTTGTTCGTAGGACCAGAAACTGCATGTGATTCAACTCCCCTTAGGACTGGGAAACAAATGCTAGCTCACCTTACATGAAACTCACTCTGCTTTTGAATAAAGAGCACTCTACTACTCTACTGTGTTTCCTATGAGGTCCGAACAGTGAGCTTGCTCAGAACAAAAGAACTGTGCTTCCTACACACAGGGGCCATATCTAGTTCAACTCTGCTTAGGAAACTGACAAGAACAGTAGCTCCTATTCAGTCCAATACACTGTACTTGCTGGGAAAAGACGCGAGTGCTTTTTGCCTTGTGTAGGGCAATGGGAGCGCAATAGTGACTTTCCTTACCAGAAAACAACTCTTGTTTGTAGGACCAGAAACTGCATGTGAATCAACTCCATTTAGGACTGGGAAACAAACTCTAGCTCGCTTTACAAGAAACACACTCTGCTTTTGAGAAAAGAGCACTCTTCTACTCTACTGTGTTTCCTATGGGTTCCAAACAGTGAGCGTGCTCAGAACAAAAGAACTGTGCTTCCTACACACACGGACCATATCTAGTTCAACTCTGCTTAGGAAACTGACAAGAACAGTAGCTCCTCTTCAGTCAGATACACTGTACTTGCTGGGAACAGACGCGAGTGCTATTTGCACTGTGGATTGCAATGGGAGCAAAATAGTGACTTTTCTTACCAGAAAACAGCTCTTGCTCGTAGGACCGGAAACTGCCTGTGATTCAACTCCATTTAGGACTGGGAAACAAACTCTAGCTCGCTTTACAAGAAACACACTCTGCTTTTGAGGAAAGAGCACTCTTCTACTCTCATGTGTTTCCTATAGGGACAGAAGAGTGAGCTTGCTCAGAGAAAAAGAACTGGGCTTCCTACACACGGGCCATATCTAGTTCAACTCTGCTTAGGAAACTGACAAGAACAGTAGCTCCTATTCAGTCCAATACACTGTACTTGCTGGGAACAGACGGGAGGGCTATTTGCACTGTGTATGGCAATGGGATTGCAATAGTGACTTTCCTTACCAGAAAACAACTCTTGCTCGTAGGACCAGAAACTGCATGTGATTCAACTCCATTTAGGACTAGGAAACAAACGCTAGCTCGCCTTACAAAAATACACTCTGCTTTAGAGAAAAGAGCACTCTTCTACTCTACTGTGTTTCCTATAGGGCCAGAACAGTGAGCTTGCTCAGAACAAAGAACTGTGCTTCCTACACACGGGCCATATCTAGTTTAACTCTGCTTAGGAAACTGACAAGAACAGTAGATCCTCTTCAGTCAGATACACTGTACTTGCTGGCATCAGGCACATGTGCTATTTGAACTGTGTATGGCAATGGGAGCGCAATAGTTACTTTCCTTACCAGAAAACAACTCTTGCTCGTAGGACTAGAAACTGCATGTGATTCCACTCCATTTAGGACTGGGAAACAAATGCTAGCTCGCCTTACAAGAAACACACTCTGCTTTAGAGAAAATAGCACTCTTCTACTCTTCTGTGTTTCCTTTAGGGCCAGAACAGTGAGCTTGCTCAGAAAAAAAGAACTGTGCTTCCTACACACACGGGCCATATCTAGTTCAAGTCTGCTTAGGAACCTGACAAGAACAGTAGATCCTCTTCAGTCCAATACACTGTACTTGCTGGGAACAGACGCCAGTGCTATTTGTCCTGTGTATGGCAATGGCCGCGCAATAGTGACTCTTCTTACCAGAAAACAACTCTTGCTCGTAGGACCAGAAACTGCATGTGAGTCAACTCCATTTAGGACTGGGAAACAAACTCTAGCTCGCTTTACAAGAAACACACTCTGCTTTTGAGAAAAGAGCTCTCTTCTACTCTTCTGTTTTTCCTATAGGGCCAGAACAGTGAGCTTGCTCAGAAAAAAAGAACTGTGCTTACTACACACACGGGCCATATCTAGTTCAACTCTGTTTAAGAAACTAAGAACAGTAGCTCCTCTTCAGTCCAATACACTGTACTTGCTGGGAACAGACGGGAGGGCTATTTGCACTGTGTATGGCAATGAAAGCGCAATAGTGACTTTCTTTACCAGAAAACAACTCTTGCTCGTAGGAACACAAACTGCATGTGATTCCACTCCATTTAGGAATGGGAAACAAACGCTAGCTCGCCTTACAAGAAACACACTCTGCTTTTGAGAAAAAAGCACTCTTCTGCTCTACTGTGTTTCCTATGGGGTTCGAACAGTGAGCTTGCTCAGAACAAAAAAACTGTGCTTCCTACACACACGGCCATATCTAGTTCAAGTCTGCTTAGGAACCTGACAAGAACAGTAGATCCTCTTCAGCCCAATACACTGTACTTGCTGCGAACAGATGCCAGAGCTATTTGTCCTGTGTATGGCAATGGCAGTGCAATAGTGACTCTTCTTACCATAAAACAACGCTTGCTCGTAGTACCAGAAACTGCATGGGATTCAACTCCATTTAGGACTGCGAAACAAACGCTAGCACGCCTTACAAGAAATACACTCTGCTTTAGAGAAAAGAGCACTCTTCTACTCTACTGTGTTTCCTATAGGGCCAGAACAGTGAGCTTGCTCAGAACATAAGAACTGTGCTTCCTACACACACAGCCATATCTAGTTCAATTCTGCTTAGGAACCTGAATGATCAGGAGATCCTCTTCAGTCCAATACACTGTACTTGCTGGGAACAGACGCCAGTGCTATTTGTCCTGTATATGGCAATTGGAGCACAATAGTGACTCTTCTTACCATAAAACAACTCTTGCTCATAGGACCAGAAACTGCATGTGATTCAACTCCATTTAGGACTGGGAAACAAACGCTAGCTCGCCTTACAAGAAACACACTCTGCTTTAGAGAAAAGAGCACTCTTCTACTCTACTGTGTTTCCTATAGGGCCAGAACAGTGAGCTTGCTCAGAACATAAGAACTGTGCTTCCTACACACACGGGCCATATCTAGTTCAACTCTGCTTAGGAAACTGACAAGAACAGTAGGTCCTCTTCAGTCTGATACACTGTACTTGCTTGGAACAGACACGAGTGCTATTTGCACTGTGGATGGCAATGGGAGCACAATAGTGACTTTCCTTACCAGAAAACAACTCTAGCTCGTAGGACCAGAAACTGCATATGATTCAACTCCATTTAGGACTGAGAAACAAATGCTAGCTTGCCTTCCATGAAACACACTCGGCTTTTGAGAAAAGAGCACTCTTCTACTCTACTGTGTTTCCTATGGGGTACGAACAGTGAGGTTGCTCAGAACAAAAAAACTGTGCTTCCTACACACACGGGCCATATCTAGTTCAACTCTGCTTAGGAAACTGACAAGAACAGTAGCTCCTCTTCAGTCCGATACACTGTACTTGCTGGGAACAGACACGAGTGCTATTTGTACTGTGTATGGCAAAGGGAGCGCAATAGTGACTTTCCTTACCAGAAATCAACTCTTGCTCGTAGGAACACAAACTGCATGTGATTCCACTCCATTTAGGAATGGGAAACAAACGCTAGCTC